>NC_045992.1:7538937-7706437 GCF_010909765.2 Amblyraja radiata | reverse complement strand
TTTTCTCACAGAGAGTGGTGAGTCTGTGGAATTCTCTGCCTCAGAGGGCGGTGGAGGCAGGTTCTCTGGATGCTTTCAAGAGAGAGCTAGATAGGGCTCTTAAAAATAGCGGAGTCAGGGTATATGGGGAGAAGGCAGGAACGGGGTACTGATTGGGGATGATCAGCCATGAACATATTGAATGGCGGTGCTGGCTCGAAGGGCCAAATGGCCTACTCCTGCACCTATTGTCTATTGTCTTACACACACTAGGGACAATTTTACATTCATACCAAGCCAATTAACCTGCAAGATTATTTCTGTGACATAGTATTTTCCTCCCACACGCCAAAGACAAGGAAACCAAAAATCTTGGAGAAAACCCACACAGGTCATGGAGAGAATGTACAGACAGTAGCCATAGTTTGGATCGAATTCTGGTCTCTGGTGCTCCAACTCAGTAGCTCTATCGCTGAACCACCTTGCCATCGCCACATCTGGAGAAAAAGGATGGATGACGTTTTGGATCAGACTTTCTGAAGAAGGGTCCCAACCCAAAACCTCACAAATCCTTTTTCTCCAGAGATACTGCCTGACCCGTTGAGTTACTCCAGCCCTTTGTGTCTACCTTTGGTGTAAACCAGCATCTGCAGTTCTTTGTTTCTGCAGGAAAGGAGATGACTTGTTTCGCTAATGTTTCGTGCAAAAGTCATTCTCTCACGGGCTTCGCTGAGAGAGAGGAGCTCACTCACCAAGCACGGGCATATGCAAGATGTCTGCAAGCATTGTCTACATATGCCAGCTCAATGACTGAGGTGGGATTGCCCTTGTTTCCGAAGTCTTTCACTCAGCCCGTAGCCACATCCTGGTGGGACGCTTGTCAGAGTTACATTAATGGGACTAAAAGGATTGAGAACTAATGTTAGGGTGTTTGACCTCCAATCTGCACAGGGCTTGTCTCAGTGATGGACCCACTGCTAGCAATACATTGTACAACATATATAGAATGAAGAACAATTTCTGTGTGATGCCAAAAATGAGAAGGATTTCTCCATGGACCCTTCCAATCAACAACTTCCAAGGCAATGGTCAGTTCAAGTAATGGCCATCTGTAGTAACAAGGAACTGCAGTTGCCGGTTTACAAAGAAGTCACAAAGTGATGGAGTAACTCAGCGGGTCAGGCAGCATCCGTGGAAAATATGGATAGGTGACGTTTTGGGTCAGGATTGTCTTCAAGTAGCCTGCATTACAATATAGCAAAACACCTTCTGTAAGTGTTTCTGGAAGTTTAAGTGTTCATGAGCATTTTATATCAGCTCTCCCTTGAAGTTATTTCAAGAGACCAACTACTCAAAGCTGCGCCAAACCTTTAGTTTATCCAGGGTGGGTTAGTCAACTTCCTCTTCCTCCTGGGAAAAAGAGATAAGGATAATAATAATAATAATACATTTTATTTATGGGCGCCTTTCAAGAGTCTCAAGGACACCTTACAAAAATTTAGCAGGTAGAGGGAAAACATGTAAGGGGAATGAAATAAATAGTAGAGACATGACTAGTACACAAAGTAAAGACAGAATTCAATTCAAAACACAATATGAGGCAATTAATGCACAGATGAAAAGGGAGGGGGACGTGGGGCTAAGGATAGGCAGAGGTGAAGAGATGGGTCTTGAGGCGGGACTGGAAGATGGTGAGGGACACGGAATTGCGGATCAGTTGGGGGAGGGAGTTCCAGAGCCTGGGAGCTGCCCTGGAGAAGGCTCTGTCCCCAAAACTGCGGATGTGAATTTGTGTCTGAATTTCCCCTCTGCGAAACTTTTGAATCTCAGAGGGATGCCGTCTGCTGCTGAGGTCTTGCTGTTTCTCCCGTGATAAATGGCCTTTTCAACCAGTGACAGGTGGGTAGTAGGGCTGGACTGTGTTGTAGGATGGAGCCAAGGACATTCACGACAAGGTCAGTCAGAGCTGAGTAGTTTGTTGGTTCTCCTTGTGGGCAGTGCTGATTGCTTCTCAGCCTTGATTAGCTCTAATTCCTGACTGCCAACAGAGTAAGCCCTTGGCTCTTTGGGCGGTTGAAGTTCTTGACAGTGCTGAAGAACTTGCATATGTTATGTTTGTGAGGGGGTTGCTGCATCTTCCCACACACCATCTGTTCTTTAGGTCTTGAGTTTTCTCATGGACCTCGGCCCGAAGAATTGTCTCTTTTCTCTTCAGTGTGACCTTTCCCGGGCCCGACTTGCTGGCTGCTGTGAATTGAGAATGCGGGAGGGAGTGCATCGCATGACGGGGGAGTGGGCCGCTGGAGGCCCTGCAACAGCCTGGGGCTGGGCTGGACCTGCCGCTGCTCCCAGAGGCCGAACCCGTGGGCCAGACACGGCTTTCAGCGGTGGAGCAGCGGCAGAGGACACCGCGGCTACACTTGGCCAGGCCGATTCTGCAACGCCGCCAGGACAACAGACCTTCATGGTCAGATCAAGATTCCTGCACTTACAACTCGGACTTGAAAATGGTGCCATACTGGCGATTCTGTATAATCAATCAATCAATCAATCAATCAATCAATCAATCAATCAACCTTTATTGTCATCTTGCAAGCAACAGTTGTACAGTGCAAAATGAAAAGACGTTTCCCAGGGAATAGCGGAGTATCGCACATGAAATTTAAAACATTTCACACATAATACTAAAAACAATCCAGTCCCTGATGGAACAGTATAAATAGTTAAAAGCAGGTAAAACAACAACGTTAAAATACAGTAAAACCAATCATAAAAATGTCCGGGGCAGCTGATTTGAGTGGTCAGTGCCAGTTATTAAAGTGTCCGTGCCAAGCCTCAGAATCAGGTGACTGTGAGTACAGAGTGACTGTTTAGCAGCCTCACAGCCTGTGGCAGGAAGCTGTTTAGCAGTCTTGTAGTCCGGGCTTTGATGCTTCGATATCTCTTGCCTGATGGCAGGAGATCCAGGTGTATGTGGAGGGGGTGCAGTTTGTCCTTAGCAATTCTCTGAGCTTTTTTCAGACAGCGGCTCTGGAACAGTTCTTGTACCGAGGGTAGGGAGACGCCAATGATCCTCTCTGCTCCCCTCACTACCCTCTGCAGATCCTTCCTGTCCGAGCAGTTGCAGGTGGAGTACCACGTATTTATGCAGTACGTGAGTACAGACTCCACCGTACCCCTGTAGAAAGTCCTGAGGATGTTGGTGGGGAGTGAGGCCTGTTTTAGTTTCCTCAGGAAGTGCAGTCGCTGATGGGCCCGTTTGACGGTCCCAGTGGTGTTCCTGGACCAGGTGAGGCTGTCTGTAATTTGCACACCGAGGAACTTTATGCTCTCCACTCTCTCCACTGTGGTGCCACTGATGTTGAGGGGTGTATGCTTTGGCTGCGCCCTCCTGAAGTCGACAACCATCTCCTTTGTTTTGTCGACATTTAATTCTAGATTTTACTTCGGAGTCACGTGAGTGACTACGTGAAGAAGCCCGCCAGGACGCATGCGTGTCATTGCGCTACACGCATTGCAACTCGTCATTGTTGGGAGGAAGGACGTTCCTCCCAAACGGCAGAGTTTCGAACCTGCAACAGAAAGGTAAGGGAACGTCGTTATTTACTTACCTTTTCCTACAGGAAGGCTGTTGAAAGCTGGCAACGGAGGAATCTGCAACAGCAGGTAGCCAGCAAACGGCCACTAGCACGACAGTCTCTTAGCGGGAGTTCGTGCGACTTCAGCTGGGGGGGGGAAAGAACGCCGACAGGAGTACCCTGGAGCCGTCAGCCCGACATCTTGGCAACAGCCCAAGGACCTACGCTACGGGGTCCGTGGGGCTGCGGGAGGAAGGACGTTCCTCCCAAACGGCAGGCTGATTACCAGCACAGGTAAGAGAATTCTCCTTACCTTTTCTTTACAGGCCTCAATATACAATTAGGTCATACCCAACAGATGACCGTCTGTATATAATAAGACATCTGTCGTTATACATGAAGAAAACAAATATCCTAAGAGGCTATGAAAAGGCACATTTTGGTCAGCCACTAGCAACCACACAAAGAGTGACGGTCCAGACCATCTCAAGATGGCTGAAACAGTTGCTAACCCAGGCTGGGGTGGATACTAAAATTTAAAAAAATCTTTTCCACCAGGGCTGCAGCTACATCGGCAGCATACAGTTGGATGTACCAATGGACCAAATCCTCAAGGCAGCAGGATGGTCTGGAGGGGAAACATTCCAATTATTTTGTAATAAACCAGTAATGAAACCTGGAACGTTTGCAGAAACAATTTAAGTTCTGTAAATTAAATTAAACCCATAATATAATAATAATAATATATAATAATATATATTTTATTGTCATTGCACGTCAGTGCAACGAGATTTAGTGTGCAGCTCCACTGATGTACAAGAAAGGTAAATAAATACAATACATAAATAAACAAGCTGAATTGATTGACGTGACCATCTGAGGGAGACTGTCCAAAGGGGGTGGGTGAGGGGGCACTCATTAGGGCCGGTTCAGAGCCGCTATAGCTCTTGGGATGAAACTGTTCCTGAGTCTGGAGGTTCGGGCGTAGAAGGCCTTGTAACGTCTGCCGGAGGGAAGTAGTTGAAACAGACCGTGGCAGGGGTGTGATGAGTCCTTATGGATGCTGAGGGCCTTCCTGAGGCATCGCGTGTGGTAGATGCCCTCCAAGGCTGGTAGCTCTGTCCCGATGATCCTCTGCGCTCTGTTGACGACGCGCTGAAGAGCTCTCCTCTCCGCCTCCGTGCAGCTGAGATACCACACAGAGATGCCATACGTTAGTATGCTCTGGAGGGGAGCGGAGGGCACGTAATCCCTCATCATAACTCCTCATAAAATACAGATCAAACTTCAAACTGGTAAGTTCTCGTTTAATCTTACTATTTAAGGGGTTATAAACTTGTGTTAAACATTTTATGATTTCAATGTCGAATTCATGTCCAAATTATGTTAACACAATTCCTCCCACAGTCAAGGCAGACGTGATGCATGGACTCGTTCCACGGCATGAAATCACAGAGCTTTAAAATCTTCACGTAGTCACTCACGTGACTCCGAAGTAAAATAGTAAGATTAAACGAGAACTTACCAGTTTGAAGTTTGATCTGTATTTTATGAGGAGTTACGATGAGGGATTACGTGCCCTCCGCTCCCACCCTGATCATATACTTAACTGGTACCTGTTCTCGAATCTTACTATGTTTAGTCATTACAGTTATCTGTGATCTCACACCGCTGCTTTGAAGAATGACACGCATGCGTCCTGGCGGGCTTCTTCACGTAATCCCTCATCGTAACTCCTCATAAAATACAGATCAAACTTCAAACTGGTAAGTTCTCGTTTAATCTTACTATTATTTTTGCCGCACCAGTCCACTAGTTGTTTTACTTCCGCTCTGTACATTGATTCGTCATCTCCGCTGATGAGTCCCACCACTGTTGTGTCATCCGCGAATTTGATGATCTTATTGTCCCTGAATCTGGCAGCACAGTCATGTGTGAGCAATGTGAACAACAGCGGGCTGAGCACACAGCCTTGAGGGGAGCCAGTGCTCAGCGTGATCGAGCCTGAGGTGTTCTTGCCAACACGGACTGACTGCGGTCTCTCAGTCAGAAAGTCCAAGATCCAGTGACACAGGGTGGTGTTGAGGCCCAGCAGGGTTAGTTTCTCCACAAGTCTCTGTGGGATGATGGTGTTAAACACTGAGCTGAAGTCAATGTACAGGATTCTGGCGTATGTGTTTTTGTTTTCCAGATGTGTGAGTACTGTGTGCAGCGTGGTAGAGATGGCATCCTCTGTAGAACGGTTGGGGCGATAGGCAAACTGGAGGAGGTCTAATGATGAGGGGAGGCTGGCAGTAATGTGGGGTTTCACCAGGCGTTCAAAACACTTCATTATTATTGGGGTCAGGGCGACAGGGCGGTAGTCATGTGGGGACAATGGCTTGACTAAGGGAGATGTTAAAGATGTCTGTTAGCACATCTGGAATAGAAACATAGAAATTAGGTGCAGGAGTAGGCCATTCGGCCCTTCGAGCCTGCACCGCCATTCAATATGATCATGGCTGATCATCCAACTCAGTATCCCGTACCTGCCTTCTCTCCATACCCTCTGATCCCCTTAGCCACAAGGGCCACATCTAACTCCCTCTTAAATATAGCCAATGAACTGGCCTCGACTACCCTCTGTGGCAGAGAGTTCCAGAGATTCACCACTCTCTGTGTGAAAAAAGTTCTTCTCATCTCGGTTTTAAAGGATTTCCCCCTTATCCTTAAGCTGTGACCCCTTGTCCTGGACTTCCCCAACATCGGGAGCAATCTTCCTGCATCTAGCCTGTCCAACCCCTTAAGAATTTTGTAAGTTTCTATAAGATCCCCTCTCAATCTCCTAAATTCTAGAGAGTATAAACCAAGTCTATCCAGTCTTTCTTCATAAGACAGTCCTGACATCCCAGGAATCAGTCTGGTGAACCTTCTCTGCACTCCCTCTATGGCAATAATGTCCTTCCTCAGAATAGACTCAGTGTAACACTGCTATACACTTGTATGATACCAGGAAGTGGTGAATCATTTGAATTTGCGACCAAAGAGAACTATGGATGCTGGGAATATTCAGAAGGCTGATAATTTTTTAGATATTATGGGATTCCAGGTTTATGGGCGTAGTGCAGGAAAGTTGCTCTGAGGTAAATGATTTGCCATGATTTCCCTTTATGATAGAATGGAGGGAAAGCGTCGAATGGCCTATTCCTGATTTTATTTCCACACACACACACACTCTCCCTCTCCCCCTCCCCCTCCCCCATTGGATCACACTGTCCACCCATCCTCTGCCTCAATAAAATGCGATTTCCATCAGTGATAGTCAACACCTACAAAATGAATTCCACCATCAGATCCAGGCATCCATGGCCCGTGACGTTCCTTGTGATCTTGCCGTGATGTCGGAGACATGGCGGCCAATTTGTGACCCGCAAGCTCCCACAAGTAGTAAACTGACAGATGCTAAATGATCATCTGTTTCTTGGTTTTCACACACTGACTTTGTCACGGTAAACATTTCACTGTGACATTCTATACACTGCAACACCATTAAAGCAGGATGTAGATAGAATAAATCATTCATATCATGGTCACCACATCTCCTAAAACAGCCAGACGAGCTGTATCAAATGAAGCTCAATACAAAGCCCTGTGTCTTGACTCACTAGAATCGAAAATTCAAGCTACGTTTACATTAAAAATGAATAGGAAGCACTGTATTAGTTTCAACTGCCTCCTTCACAATTCTCCTATCAAGTTATTGAAGGTTGGGCTGCTTTATTGTTTAAATTCTGAAATCTCTAACAGATTTCAAGGGGCAGCATGGTGGCACTGCGGTAGAGTCCCAGGTTTGATCCTGACTACGGGCGCTTGCCCGTACGGAGTTTGGACGCCCTCCCCGTACCCTGCGTGGGTTTACTCCGGTTTCCTCCCATAATCCAAAGGCGTACAGGTTTGTAAGTTAACTGGCTTGGTAAAATTGTAAATTATCCCTAGTGTGCATCGGATGGTATTAGGGTGCGGGGATCGCTGGTCGGAGCGGACTCTGTGGCCGAAGGGCCTGTTTCCGCGCTGTATCTCTCAATTAAAAAACTAAACTAAACTTCCTTTAGCAACCAAGACCCTATTTTGCAGCTGAGCCGAACAGAACTCATGTTGAAATGTAGGGCGAGGCGTGGTGAAGGTCTCTCCCCTGGGACCAAGGCATGCAAAGACACCTTTTTTAATTGAGAAGCCTTTGGTGCTACAGATGGCAGGGATTCACCAGTTGTCTCTGCTGCTTTTCACCTTGCTAGCCCAAAGCCTATTTTATTCTACACGTGAATAAAACATAAGTACAACAATATGTTCTGTCAAACTGTGACACTAGATAGATGCTTCCGATGCCAATTTCAGGCAGTCTTCTCCTCTTTAACATCAGCAAAAGTTGAAGGGTACTCTCCCCCCCCCCCCCCCCTCCCCAAATCAAACTTGATCCCAAAGGACTAACTTGGAAGAAGAATCTAGGTACATACATTCATAAATGATAGGAGCAGAATTTGGCCATTCGGCCCATCAGGTCTGTTCCGCCATCCAATCATGGCTGATCTATCTTTCCCTCTCAACCCCACAATCCTGCCTTTTCCCCAGAACCCCTGACGCTCCTCCCAATCACAAATTTATCAACCTCTGCCTTAAGAATATCCATTAACTTGGCCTCCATGGCCAATGGATGTGGCAATGAATTCCACAGATTCACCACCCTCTGACTGAAGAAGTTCCTCCTCATCTTCCTCCTAAAAGTGCGCCCTTGGTCCTGACCCGAAGCATCGTCTATCCATGGTGTCTGAAGAAGGGACCTGACCTGAAACATTGCCTAACCATTCCCTCCAGAGATGTTGCCTGACCCGCTAAGTTACTCCAGCACTTTGTGTTTTACTCAAGATTCCAGCATCTGATGTTCCTTGTGTCTCTAGCTCTGTAAATTGCTCGTTTCTAAGTTTCCCCCCAGTCTAGTTTCAGTAAAAACACTGAATCAAGCACTTGAAACAACTACATTTTATTTTAACAAAAGTGCGTCACAGTTCAACTACTTTACCTATCCCACCGCGGGTTCGATCCTCGTATCTGCCTGTTCAAGCCCTCTAGGCCTCGCTCAGACAGGGACACTCCAGAGGTTCATGCAGTCCCAAGCGCTCTCTCAGAAGATCAAGGCTGGACCTCGTGGTAGCGGACTTTTATATGTCCCGGGGCCTCGAGGGGCAAACCACATGGGGGTGGTCTTTTAATAACCCAATTACAGATATCGATTAACCCCATACATAACAGACATTTCCCTAACCCAATAATACAGCAGCCAAATACATTGCATTCAAACCGGACTTTACAAGGAAGCCAACTTAGAAACATTTACCCTGATCTGCCAGAAACCCAGACAAGGCTCAATACCTCATCCAATCAACACTCCACAAAGTCAAACTCTGCAACATTATTTACAATTATTTACAAAGTGTATGCCTGGTTTACAGCCATCCAATCCATTCTATGCATTTTGCACCTAATTGACAGAGTCTGCAGATGTTCTTATTCTTTCCTTGCAAATTGTATCTAGGCTCTAGACACACTCACACCACCCCGCAGCTTGTCCCAGCCCTGCAGAGAGCAATTCAAAATTGACCAAATCTCCCAGCAGCCCTGAAGCTTTTACCCCCATTTTAAAGTCCTAGCCTCTCCAAATTTGGCCCGGTTTAACAGCTCAATCTTATTTGCTGTGGCTCTGTATTCAAAGCATTCTTGTTGTGGGCTTATTTCTGCAGCTGAGTGTTCTTTTAAGAGCACATAATGCGTTAATCTAGCCTTGTTCAGGTCAGTTAGATGCTGATTATTCTTAGCAACTGTCCCGGTTAATTAAGCATTAGATTGGCATTCTTTTAAAATAATTTTCAAAATTGTGACATTTGAAGCCTGATTGACAGACGCCCAGGAGAAATAATCTTATTTTATTAACAGAAAGACAAATATCCTTTGGGGTGTTGCTTGGCCTTGCCAGCAAGTGTCCTGAGAGTGTTCAATGTGGTTAATGTGAGCCTGTCCATACTGCATGATGAAAAATTGTATTATAATTGAGGAAATGCCAATTTGATGGACACTGTTTAAGAACTGATGATTAATCTTTCCAGAGGTTTTTAGCCCATTGTTTATACAGCTGCCTTGTTTTCTCCACACTCCGTAGCCCTTTCTACCTGTTCCTGTAACTTCCGGCACTCCTGGAAAACTCCATCTTCTCCACATTCATGGCTCCCCACTTCCACGCTGCCCCAAACCCTACTCTGCCCATTTTGGCCAAGGTCATCCCATAGTTGATTTAGTAACAGTAAAGACATCTGAGATGTTCTGCTTCACTGTATCTTGACCATGGAACCTTCTTTAGTTTAGTTTAGTTTAGTTTAGAGAAACAGTACGGAAACAGGCCCTTCGGCCCACCGGGTCCATGCCGACCAGCGTTCCCTGTGCATATTAACTCTAAAGTACAGTACACACTCTAGGGACAATTTTTACATTTACCAAGCCAATTAACCTACAAACCTGTATCTCTTCGGGGTGTGGGAGGAAACCGAAGATCTCGGAGAAAACCCACACGGTCACGGGGAGAACGTGCAAACTCCGTACAGACAGCACTCGTAGTGGGGATCGAACCCGGGTCTCCGGCGCTGCAAGCCCTGTAAGGCAGCAACTCTACCGCTGCGCCACCATGCCGCTTAGGGCAAGCTTTAAGTAGTAAGTAAGTAAGTAAGTAAACTTTATTTATATAGCGCATTTTAAGACAATTTGCATTGACCCCAAAGCGCTTCACATAATTTAAATAATAATAAGTTCCATAGAAAAAGGTTTTTAAAAAAAAAAGAATAAAAATGGACACAACATATTACAGAGTTCAACACAAACATCCCCCCACAGCAGAATCAAAACATTTCCACTGCGGGGGAAAGGCACCAGAAAGTTAAGTCCTCTTCCTCTGTGAAACATCCCGAGGTCAGGGCCCATCTGTGGCCGTGCAGCCAGTCCGATGATTTTCAGGGCCCTCTTGCCGTAAAGATGAAACATCGGCGTCGGGTGAAACATTCCTCAGCGGCTTGGAAAAGTCTGGAGCGGCTGTCCCCTCCCCGGAGACCGGAGACCGCGGCACTCGTAGTCCTCCGGCCGCGCCGGCTGGAGCTCCGACCCCGGCGAACTCGATCTCTGGCTCTGCGGCGCTCCAAATCCAAATCCAGCGCCGCCCGCGGCCGAACGCCCGCAGCCACAGCTCCGCGATGTTGGAAGTCGGCGACCAAAGCGCTCCGGAGCTTACCGCACGGCGACCCGGTAGGCATCGCCCGCTCCTTGTTGGTATCCCAGCGCTGCGCCACCGCCGCCGAAGCTGTAGTCCCAGCCGGTCCCGACAGGAAAGCGCCGCTCCACTTTCGGTGGTAGGCCGCGAGGACGGGGCGAAGAAACAGCACGGAGGGATGCTGCCTCTCCGACCAGGTAGGGGACTAAGAATAAAGTTTCCCCCTTCCCCACCCCCACCCCCCACATAGAAGACCTCCACTAACATAAAATAAAATAAAGAAAAGTGTAGGTCAAAGCTTCAAGGCTGATTTTTACTGGATTTCCCCAAAAATCTCATTGTTCTTTCAGCTGGCTTTTACAGTGGTCACTGTGATCACATGTCTCAAGCTAGTAGGATAGTAGGCATATGGGATACTTTATTGACTATGGGAGAGAATGTAGAGTGTAGCATAATACTAGTGTATGGGTTGATCGCTGGTTGATGTAGACCCAGTGGGCCGAAGGGCCTGTTTCATGCCATTATATCTAAAGTCTAAAGCTTCCCAGACCTGAGTGCAATCCTGACTTCCAATGCTGTCTGTGTGGAGTTTTCCTGCTCTCTGTGTGACTGGATGCTTTGCACCAGGTGCTCCAGATTCCTCCCACATCCCAAGGACTTGCAAGCCTGTAGATTCATTGGCCCCAGTGTGTAAATACATTGTAGAATCTGAAGAATTTACATGAAAGTAGGAAGAATAAAATGAGATTAATATATGATTAGTGTAAATGGGTGATTGTTGGTCAGTGTGGTCTTTGTGGGTCCAAGAGTGACAATTATGTGACGAGAAGAAGAGAAACAGAAATAAATCTATGTCTAACCAAACATTTATCACCCAATTAACATCCCTGAAAATAGATTATCTCCTCATAGATGTTAATTGCTGGATTCCCTGCAATATAATAGATGCAAAGATAGACACAAGAAGCTGGAGTAACTCAACGGGACAGGCAGCATCTCTGGAGAGAAGGAATAGGTGACGTTTCAGGTCGAGACCCTTCTTCAGACTAGTTCGGAATAAGGAAAACAAGAGGTATAGACGATGATGTAGAGAGATAAGGAACAATGAATGAAAGATATGCAAAAAAAGTAAGGATGCTAAAGGATTGTTTAAGAAGGAACTGCAGATGCTGGAAAATCGAAGGTAGGCAAAAGTGCTGGAGAAACTTAGCGGGTGCGGCAGCATCTATGGAGCGAAGGAAATAGGCAACGTTTCGGGCCTGAAGAAGGGTTTCCGCCCAAAACTTTGCCTATTTCCTTCGCTCCATAGATGCTGCCGCACCCGCTGAGTTTCTCCAGCATTTATGTCTACCTACAATGATAAAGGAAACAGGCCATTGGTAGCTGTTAGATAGACACCATAGATGCTGCATTTTGAAAGCCAATACTTCGGTTGGGCGATATATTGAAACATCATGAGGTCATGAAAGTCGTTGTTAATGTGTGGTTTCCTCTGGGCAGCCTCATCCTGTTCCCGCTCACTGTCAGTTTGCAATCCGCCTTCTTGTCTAAAGCTGCATTAAATGCTTAAAGAGCCGCAGAGAGAGGGTGATATTCAGGCGGTATTTGGAAGTGTAAATGGCTGTCTGGAGGTTGTCAGCCGTTCGGTTGAGGCAATTTGCACTTGGCGATGGCTCCAGTACACGAGAGGCTGGAAGGCAAAGAGTTGTGGAAGGTGCTATCACTGCCCTCAAATACAAAGCAAATCAGCTGACCACAGCACAAGAAAGCTAGGAGCAAAGATCCTATAGCGCGCAAGATAGATCACTCGACGAAAAGGACGTAGTACGGTCACGGGCAGATTCATGGGTAATTTTCGGCCCCATTTCCATAACCGGATTCCGTCTCCACACCAAATATCCCAGAGGATACTAGTACGGAGACGGAAGTGGTTACGGAAACACCCTCGTAAAAATAAAAGTTATTTGGGAAAAATCTTCTCATTTTCAGAATTATAATTTATTGACACAAACTGTTCCCCCGCAACGTTGATTACACTGCGGGTCGGATCGGGTCGGGTTGGATTACTGAAATGGATGGAAAAAAGGCCCACGTTTCGCTCCGTTGCGTACTACACGTCAGCCCATTGCATTTAGGAGTGGTCGATCTTGCTTGCTATAAGATCGTTGGCTGAGAGATGTGTAGGAAGGAACTGCAGAGGCTGGGTTTAAACCGTAGACAGGCACAAAAAGCTGTAGTGGCTCAGCGGGACAGACAGCATCTCTGGAAAAAAGGAATAGGTGATGTTTCGGGTCGAGACCCTTCTTCAGACTGAGAGGCAGGGAAAAGGGAAACTAAAGATATCGATGGTGGTGTAGAGATATAGAACAAATTAATGAAAGATAAGCAAAAAAAGTAGTAATGCTAAAGGAAACAGGCCATTGTTAGGCTGAGAGATTCTCAGAAATAAAAAGGACAGGGATGAGAGATTCACCGTACTGCATGTCATGGGCTAAATTACTATCTCCATTGTTATTTTGCATTAGAGTTGCTTTGGCAATGCATTATGTGATTTGTATGTTTCCAAATGGCCTCTTGACATTATAGGCTGTGTCAGAACTTATTAAAATCTTCCCTTCTGCTTATCTGCAGTTTCTCTTTCTTTTGCATGACAGAGGTTGCAGACAAATAAGCAGTGAAATTCTCGGCCCCTGTGGCGCTGGGTTCTAAAGGCACAGCAGGCTTTCTTTGCAAGTTTTTACTGATCTACTGAAACGCAGGACTCTGCACTTTTTTTTTCTAATCGCTTACAGGAAATTGCATCCAGCAGAAATGTAGTGAGTGAGATCCCTTCAGTCATCCTTTGCACAGAGAGAGGTCCAGGATTGCAGCTTTGGCCCTGCTTTGAACAGCGACCAGCCACGAATAGGTTTAGTTTACTTCAGTGATAATTGTCCCGAGTGGGATAGTGTTAATGTGCGGGGATCGCTGGTCGGCGCGGACTCGGTGGGCTGAAGGTCCTGTTTCCGTGCTGCATCTCTAAACTAAACTGAAGCTGAACATTGTGTTGATATTAAGTTGTTGACGTTGGGAACTGTTAAAAAAAAGAATCGCTTTTTCACTCTCTCCACAACCACCGATCAGTAGAAAAGAGGCAGAATTGAGACTAAAGCCAATGTTTTTTATTTACATTCAAAAAGAGAGATGACTGAGTCGCATTTGAACACTCCAAATGTATCACTTTGCCACCTACTTTATCCCAAGCATCCATCGTAGTTCAGGAGTGGAAGGCAACCTCATCTCCATTACACATACATCTCTTCACCAGATAAAAGCTGTCCAGGGTCTGACCTCCCCAGAGGAGCGTGGGCGAAGCTCAACAGACTTGGTACTGGAGTTGGGCGTTTCAATGCCGGCGTGTGGAGTTGGGGGCTCCGCCAGAGCCCAGCCTGTGAATGCGGAGCAGAACAACAGAGAGCCAACCATGTCATCTCTGGGTGCCCGATCTACCACCCACCAAATGGAGCTGTGTCAGGGCCTGGCAGACATTGACACCAACAGAGACAACAACCTGGCTGCCCAACACCCAGCTTGAGATCTAACTATTCCTTTGGTTCATGTTTCATTCACAAGAAGAAGAAGATCGTAGATTCATAGATCATGAAGGCACATTCAAATCAGGAGATGCCTTGTGCGATTACTCCAGGGACTTGAATCTAACGATGGAATCCCAGGGGTCTGGTTGTTCCCATGGTAATGGAAATGCAACGCTTCCCTGAAGCTGCTTTTCATCCCTATCTCTTCTCATCACAGTGTGCATTATCACCGTCTTTGCAGATCATCAAGAACTTACTCCACTTGTAAAGAAAAGTTTCCACAGTTGATGAATGAACTTCACCTCAATTACCTTGCAGACATTTAGTCCCTCAAAGTTTGAATGTTGTCAATGAATATAATGTTTCCTCCACCAAATCTTTCTCTCTCTCTCTCTCTGCCCCCTTCCACCAATTTGCGACATTACTCAACGGCTTCAAACAAGTGGAATCATTTGAAGGTTTTCTCTCTTTGACTGATCCAACTCTCTCGATGCTGTCTTCGCAACTCTCTCAATAGATCTGGTCTCATTAAAGGCTCTGCTCTCTGTACCCTCATGCACTCCACTTCATACAATCATAGAATCATAGAGCATTGAGAATAGAAACAGTCCCTTCAGCCCTCTATGCTCGATGCTAACATCTAATATTCATGAACACTGTTCCTGTTTATCCTGCTTAAGAAGGAACTGCAGATGCTGGAAAATCGAAGGTAGACAGAAATGCTGGAGAAACTCAGCGGGCGAGGCAGCATCTATGGAGCGAAGGAAATAGACAACGTTTCGGGCCCAAACCCTCTATCAGGTTCCCCCCCTTAACCTCCTCTGAAGAAGGGTCTCGGTCTGAAACGTTGCCTATTTCCTTGGCTCCATAGATGCTGCCTCACCCGCTGAGTTTCTCCAGCATTTTTGTCTACTTATTTAGCCTGCATTTGGTCTGAAGCCTTCTATACATTGTTGATTGAGCAATCTTATTTAAATACTTTATATATGCCGTGAGGGTGCAGAACTCCATCACACTCAGGCACAGGCAGTATGGTCCAGATTCAGACCATCCTCAGGTGAAAAAGTTCACCTTTAAATCACTTATCATTTCTTATCTCTTATCCTAAACCTATGCCCACCAGTTTTTGACTTTTCTGTCGTGTGGAAAATTGTCCATCTATATAACCTTTCCAAACTTGTACACCTCTATCAGGTGCCCCCCCCCCCCTCAACCTCCTCTGTCATAGAGATATACAGTGTAAAAACAGACCCTTCGGCCCAACTTGCCCATGCCATGCCAACCAACATTCCCCAACTACACTAGTCCCACCTGCCCATGCTTGTCCCATATCCATCTAAACCTAGCCTATCCATGTACCTGCCCAAATATTTCTTAAATGTTATGATAGTACCTGCCTCAACTACCTCCTCCAGCAGATCATTCCGTATACCCACCACCCTTTGTCTAAAAATGTTACCCCTCAGGTTCCTACTAAATCTCCCCTCCTTCACCTTAAGCCGAACCTATTCTCTGGTTCGTGATTCCAAATCTTTGTCTTCTGGTTCTTGGTTTCTCTGCTCAAAGGAAAACAAACCCAGCCTCGGCTGTCCCTCTTCACAACTATAATACTCCATCTCAGGCAACAGTCTTGTTCACTTTTTATTCTGCACTCACTGATCCCATCCAAAGTCTGCCACTGACTGGCCTATTCCCAATGCCAGCCCATCACCTCACGAGCCCTCACGAGCTCCTCATCAATTCCTGCCTCGTGCTCAGTCTCTCTGTTATCAATGTTAAAGCCTTTTGGATAGGCACATCGATATGGAGGGATGTCAAGAGTGTTTTATTGTCATGTGTCCCAGATAGAACAATGACATTCTTACTTGCTGCAGCACAACAGAATATGTAAACATAATAAATAATATAATAAAAACTCAGAAAAAAAGAACAAACAATAACAGTGCAATAATAATAATAGTCTATTGTAGTTCATAGCTTTGTAGTGTTTAATAGCCTGATGGCTGTAGGGAAGAAGCTGTTCCTCAACCTGGATGTTCCAGTTCTCAGGCTCCTGTACCTTCTTCCCGATGGCAGTGGTGAGATGAGTGTGTGGCCAGGATGGTGTGGGTCTTTGATGATGCTGGCTGCCATTTTTAGGCAGCAACTACGATAGATCCCTTTGATGGTGGGGAGGTCAGAGCCGGTGATGGCCTGGGCAGTGTTTACAACTTTTTGTAGTCTTTTCCGCTCCTGGACGTTCAAGTTGCCGAACCAGGCCACAATGCAACCGGTCAGCATGCTCTCTACTGTGCACCTGTAGAAGTTCAAGAGAATCCTCTTTGACATACCGAATCTCCGTAAACTTCTCAGGAAGTAGAGGCGCTGATGTGCTTTCTTTATGATTGCATCAGTGGGCTGGGTCCAGGAAAGATCGTCGGAAATATGCACGCCCAGAAATTTGAAGATTTTGACTCTTTCCACCATCGATCCATTGATGTAAACAGGATTGTGGGAACTCAACCTTCCTCTTCCAAAGTCCACAATCAGTTCTTTGGTTTTGCTGATATTGAGAGCCAGGTTGTTGTGCTCAGTTGGTCGATCTCACTTCGTCAGCGAACTTGAAAGTGGATCATGTACAGGCAAGTAAGAGTTAGTCTTGGTCTCATGTTCAGCCCAGACATCGTGGGCCAAGGGGCCCTGTTCCTGTGCTGCACTGTTCTATGTTCTATGTTAATCCATCATTAACAGCAGTGCATTCAGCCAGCGAGAGCAAAGGGATCTGGAGTTGAGACAGGAGAAGCTGGAATATTCTCTATCGAGCCAGAAGGGATGAGAGGAGGTTTGATAGAGCTGCACTGGTTCAAAGTGGAGGAATGGAAGGAAGCTGTTTCCCTTGGTGATCAGAGATCAAGGGCATGGATTATTGAAGGAGGATGTGAGGGAGTTTTTTTTCACATGGAATGTTGTTATGATCTGGAACTCACAGCCTGTAGTGGTGGTAAGACAGAATCAATCAGTGTCTGCAAAAGGAAATGGGACAGGGAGTTAAGGGAAACTAATTGGCAGGGTTATATGAAGGAGCAGGCGAATGGGACTGAAGGGATTGCTATATCAGGAACCGATGGATTCTAAGGCCTCCTGCTCCATTACACTTTTATGATTTTATGAATTCTATCCCTAAAATATGCTGCTGTTTTCTCCTCAAAACCTCATCTCCTTGTTCAAGCAATGATCACCTCTCCTAAGGTGACCATACGTGTCAGTGTGAAACTGTGTCTGTTCATGTCCTGCTAAATTGCCTTGAAGCCTTTTGTTTCTTCAAAAATGCTACATAAGTCCAAGTTGTTGCTGTTTGCAGGAGTTGAGTGGCAGGATGGTGGAAGCCAATTCCCATGGCAGTGTGAGAGTTTTAAATTCAAGCAATGACATAAATATAGAGCACAAAGTTACAATCAGAAATTGTGATCGCTGTACAACTCAAATATCATATTTGAGTCTGGAGTCTGAAGAAGAGTTTTGGCCCGAAACGTTGCCTATTTCCTTCGCTCCATAGATGCTGCCTCACCCGCTGAGTTTCTCCAACACTTTCATCTACCTTCAATTTTTCAGCATCTGCAGTTCCTTCTTAAACAAATATCATATGCATGCATTTGGTTCACTAATGTCCTGCAAGGAAGAGAAGATAGCTACAAGGTGAGAGGGTGAAAGTTTAATGGAGATGTGTGGAGCAAGATTTTTTTACACAGTGTGTGGTGGTGGCCAAAGGTGGTCGTTGACTTATCAAGGGTGCCTTGGAGGTTTTTGGACAGGCACATTGGAAGTGCAGGGAAGAGACGGATATGGATGATGTAGAAGCAGATGAGATCAGTTTAACTTGGCATCATGTGCATCACATGAGAAGAGGGAATAACCAGGCTGTGAGGGGTCCTCGATTATGGTGGTTGCTTTCCCAAGGCTGTTTGAGATGGAGTTCAGTTTAGTTTTGTTTATTGTCACGGCACAGTGAAAAGCTTTTGTTGTGCGCTAACCAGTCAGCGGAAAGACTATACATGATTACAATCAAGCCGGCCTCAGTGGATAGATGCATGATAAAGGGAATGATGTTGAGAGCAAAGTTTAGAAAGTGTTGGCAGGCTGTGCTGCATCCACAACTCTGTAATTTCCTTGAATGTGAATGGAGTGTACTGATGGAACACATTGTTGGAAATCCAGACTCTTAAAGGGGACGCAGAGCCCCATCCACAAATCAAAGCAGGCAACATCTCTCCGATATCCTGACTAATAGATATCCCTCAAGCACGTGGGATTTTGGATATTGTCATAAGGTTATCTTTGGAATAATAAAGTCAGAAGATAGACACAAAATGCTGGAGCAACTCAGCGGGACAGGCAGAATCTCTGGAGAGAAGGAATGGATGACGTTTCGGGTCGAGAAGGACCCATTCCTCCTCTCCAAAGACGCTGCCTGTCCCGCTGAGTTACTCCAGCAGTTTGTGTCTATATCTGGTGTAAACCAGCATCTGCAGTTCCGTCCTACATGAATAATGGAGTCGCACAAGCTTCGAAACAGACCCTTCGGCCCATCGTGTCCATGCCAACCACAGGCCCTGCCATCAGTGGTATAAATTGGTGGCAACGTTGACCAAACAATCTACTTGTGTGGGTGCAAAGCATGTTGAGATCCTCTGAAAGGCGCTGCAGAAATGCAAGCCTCTCATACTTTCCCCTTTAAGATCCCAGTGGTAAAATGGCCAAGATTCACCTCCCACTGACTCCTGGAACTCACTCCCCTTGCATCAACATAACCTTCAACTCACAACCAGGCAATGTAACTGGATCACGGCGAGTCTCGTTTTGAAAAACAAGCGTGTTATTTGGAACGATGGGCGGCAACAAAACGTTGAAGATTTAATCACTGTAATTCAATCGGTCTCAAAAGGCCAAACCTGCTTTTTTTTTTTGCCGGGCTCCTTTATCTCTGCGAGCTTAGATTAAATGGGCAGTTGTGTGGTGCTCCCGACTGCAGCTATTTCAAGAATTCAGTAAGTGTTGTCAGGAATGTCCTGCTTCGCGAAAAAAAAAACTTACCTTACCGACACTTAAACCATTTGATTCCTTCAGGCCGACACACTGCCTGAGTGTTTGCTGTGGTTTGGAATGTAGGCTCAGCTCGAGCTCATTCCTTCACAACCATGGGTACTGCACGAAAGGAAATACTTGGCCCTGTTTGCCAAGAGCCAGAGTTTAATAGTGTGAGGGAACGAGAAATAACAAACTCTCTGTCAGTTGAGTTTAGTTTAGTTTATTGTTGCGTGTACCGAGGTACAGTGGAAAGGTTTTGTTGCGTGCTAGCCAGACTTTGGCTGCGTGCTAACCAGTCTGAAGAAGGGTCTCGATCCAGAACATCACCTATTCTTTTTCTCCAGTGATGCTGTCTGACCCGCTGAGTTACTCCAGCTTTTCGGCGTCTGGTGGAAAGGCAATACATGATTACAATCGAGCCGTTCACAGTGTACTGATACATGATAAGGGAATAACGTTTAGTGCAAGATAAAGCCGGTGAATATTCCAAATGTCTCCAGTGAGGTGGATGGTAGTTCACGACTGCTGTCTACTTGTCAGTAGGATGGTTCAGTCGCCTGATAACAACTGAGAAGAAGGTACACAAAAATGCTGGAGAAACTCAGCGGGTGCAGCAGCATCTATGGAGCGAAGGAAATAGGCAACGTTTCGGGCCGAAACCCTTCTTCAGACTGTGTACCTTCGATCTTCCAGCATCTGCAGTTCCTTCTTGAACAACTGAGAAGAAACTGTCCCTGAATCTGGAGGTGTGCGTTTTCACACTTCTATACCTTTTACCCGATAGGAGAAGAAAGTTGTACACTGGATGTACATCAAGTTTACAATGGAGATATAGATGATTTAACCCTATTGGTGCATGCTGCTGTTTTATCCTCAATAAGCTCTTCTCCCCCCTCCTCATTTCACCCTATCATCAAGTTCTTTTGTCACTTTATGTGCTTATTCAGCTTACAACATGGAGCATTACACTTTGACACAAAAAGCTGTAGTAACTCAGCGGGTTAGGTCACGTCTCTGGTAAAAAGGAACAGTTGACGTTTCGGGTCGAGACCCTTTTTCAGATTGTTAGATATTCTTCCCTATCCCATCAGCCCCACCCACCCCCTCCCAACCCCTTGTTTGGTTTAGTTTAGAAAACAGCGTGGAAACAGGCCCTTCAGTCCACCGAGTCCACGCCGACCAGCGATCCCCATACACCAGCCCTATCCCACACACTAGGAACAATTTACAATCTTTAACAAAGCCAATTAACCTACAAACCTCGACGTCTTTGGAGTGTGGGCGGAAACCGGAGCACCCGGGGAAAACCCACGTGGTCACCAGAAGAACGTACAAACTCCGTCCAGACAGAACCCGTAGTCGGGATCAAACCCGGTCTCTGGCGCTGTAAGGCAGCAACTCTACCGCTACTCACCTGGGCCGCCCCCCCCCCCCCCCCCGCTGCCCAGCAAACCCCTCTCAGGGGAGAGGAAAAAAAAGCATGGGAAAAATCTCTGGACTAATAAGGGAATGGAAAAATCTTTGGAAAAATCCCTCTGGTGATCAAATTGAACTCTGGGGATTACATGGATACTTGGTTTTCTGTAAAAACATATACTTTTTCTACGATACACAAGAAACTGCATATGCTGTTTCACATAAAAAGGCAGGAAGTGCTGGCGTAAGTCATCGTTTCTATATTGCAATGACTGTGTTCATCATGAATCAGTTCAACTCCCATTAGAAGGTGATTCAGTGTCACTACTCTTCGAACAAGGACTCGGTACACACTGGGAAAGTAGAACTCGCTCAAAGTTTCCATCTATTCTGTATATTAAATGTCTGTCCCCAAGACATCCCCAAAGACAAATTAAACAGTATAGATGAGAGACTCTTAGTTGCAAACCGATGCGCGCAAGTGAAAGGGAGCCAGACTTGAAGGATTGACTATATCTCAAGTTGGACGACATCCAAAGTCATTTTTTCAATAACTTCAATATGGAATGCCAAGTAAAACAAACAAAAGGCAATAAACATATTCAGCAAAAACCGACCAGAATTTTGATGGGGAAGAAATTTGTTGAATGTGCGCAACAAGCCATGTACTAACAGATGCATGTTAAATTCTGCTTCTGAATTCTGCTCCACTCAGTCAATTGCCTTGCGTTAAAATGCAAATAATTGTGGACAAATACGCTTTGATCCAATAAATGTATTTACATCTGTAATTATTTTCAAATTCTCACTAACAACTTGACAAAAACCCGACCTAATTTTTTTTATCTCAACCAGATGTTCTAAGGAGGATTGGAAATTATTTAAACCTTGTCCTCCCATGATTGTCCATGACGTTTGTGGTGTTGAGCTGCTCACTTGCCTGTTCATTAAATAAACATTTATCCTCTGTGGAGAAGTGTGTGGAGAAGTATTATGAGTTTTGGTCTTAAGTTCCCATGTGGTCTTTCAAACCATCTCCAACATTCAACAAGATTTTAAATGGATGGCCCGTTTTTCTAAAACTATGCTTTGGGCAATTCAAGTTTATTGTCAAATGCACGTACGGTGAGGGACAGGAATATTATAATCTTCCTTGCTACATCATCATGGACACCGAGACCTACACTCCAAAGACGTACAGGTTTGTAGGTTAATTGGCTCAGTAACATTGGAAATTGTCTCTGGTGTTAAGGGTCTGTCCCACTTGGGGTGTTATTTGCGCGTCATTTACGTGACATCATTTACACATCACGCACGAGACGTGGTGGCGTAGGCAGTGACGCGCGTTCGCGTGCGGCGCTCCAGGATTTTGGGATTCACAAAATCTTCGTGCGCCACCTGCGTGACGTGCAAATAAGGCCCAAGTGGGACAGGTTCGTTAGTGTGCAGGGATCGCTGGTCGGTATGGATTCCTTGGCCTGTATCTCTAAATTAAACTAAACTAAAACACCTAAAGTATACAAATATTACACATAAATTGTATAACACTGTAATAAAACTGTGAAGAAAAGCAAGACATTAGTCTAAAACACAATTCGAAAACAAGTCCTTGATAGTGCAAGAGATTAGGGTTGAGCAGGTAGGTACAAGAACCTGCGTAGGAAGGAACTGCAGATGCTGGTTTAAACTGAAGATAGACACAAAGTGCTGGAGTAACTCAGCGGGACAGGCAGCATCTCTGGAGAGAAGGATTGGGTTTTGGATCAGACCCTTCTTCAAACTCTGTGTACTTTGTGTGTATCTTAGGTACAAGAACCTAATTGTAAAGACCTCCAATGGAGGTGTGGGTTCGTATCTCACTTCTGGCACCATGTAAAGAGGTCAAACACACACAGGTTGAAACACAAGCATCTTTGTTGTTCAGGTCATTAAGCAGGTCATCACACATTCACACTGCTACTCATACTGCCAGACAGTGGGTAGGATCTTACATTATGAATGCTATAATGAGGCGGGGTTATAATTACTGAGCATTCTAATTGGCTAACATACTATAGCCAATCTACACTAATGGTTGTAGGGAAGCAGCTATTCATGAAGCTGGTGGTGTGGGACTTCAGCTTTCTGTTTCTCATGCTAGCCAGTAGCAGCAAGAACAGGGCATGGGGCGGATGATGGGGAATCTTTAATGATAGATGCCGGCTCTTTGAGGCAGCACCTTGTAGATGTTTCTCATATTGGGGAAGGCGGTGCCTGTGATTGCCTTTCCTGAGGCCACCATTCCCTGCATCCTCTTACGTTCTTGTATATTAGAATTCATGTACCAAGCGACAATGCAACCACTCCGCACACTTTCCACAGTGCATCTGTAAAAGTTTGTTAAAGTATTTGGTGACACGCCAAATTTCTTTCAACTTCTAGAAAGGTAGAGGAGGGCCTTCTTAGTGATTCCATCAATGTGCTTGGCCCCAAACTGGTCATCAAGGATGTTAATGTCCAGGGATATATATATATATATATATATATATATATATTCACGCAGTGCACACGCACGCACACACACACGCACGCACACACGCACACGTACATAAAACAAACACACAAACAATAATAGTGCAAAAGGACGAAACCAATGCCACCCACGTCTATGTGGTTCAGGGCACATTTGGAGGTTGTAATGTTTAATAGCCTGATAGCTGTAGGGAAGAAGCTGTTCCTGAACCTGGAGGTTACCATTTTCAGGCTCCTCTATCCTCTTCCCGATGACAGCAGTGAAATGAGTGTGTGGCCAGGCTGGCTGGTGTGGGTCTGTGATGATGCTGGCTGCCTTTTTGAGGGAGTGACTTCTGTACATCCTTTTCGACGGTGGGGAGGTCAGTACCTGTGATGGACCGGGCAGTGTTCACAACTTCGTACAGGCTTCTTTGCTCCTGGGCATTGAAATTCGAGCTGTCCATGAACTTGAACAGGCCCTGCTGGTGGAAAACCATTTATTCCCTGAGATGAAACTTTTAACAGGCGTTCGCAGGCTAACCTTTGGCCAAAGAAGTGGAGAGAGATCTCCCTGAGCCTTTAAAAATCTCCTGCTGTAACTTAGCAGGACACTGCAGCTATGACGACAGATGGCACAATGGGCTAAGTGTTCGGCTGGCAACCGTAAGGTAGCCGGTTCGAATCCCGCTTGGAGTGCATACCGTCGTTGTGTCCTTGGGCAAGACACTTCACCCACCCTTGCCTGTGTGTGAATGTGTGTGAGTGATTGGTGGTGGTCGGAGGGGCCGTAGGTGCAGATTGGCAGCCACGCTTCCGTCAGTCTGCCCCAGGGCAGCTGTGGCTACAGAAGTAGCTTACCACCACCGAGTGTGACTGAGGAGTGAATGAATAATGCGATGTAAAGCGCCTTGAGTATTAGAAAGGCGCTATATAAATCCCATCCATTATTATTATTATTATTTGTATTGTTCCATTAGAAAGCAACTTTAGAAGGTTACCAGGCAACTGAACCATTTTCTCACCAGTTAGTGTGGTCCCTACCTCCCATCCAGCTCATCGGAGTCCTTTGAACTATCTTTGATTGGACTTTATCAGACTTTAACTTGCACAAAACAATACACCGGTAATCCTGGAGTAAGTCGGCGGGACAGGCAGCATCTCTGGAAAGATGGAATGGGTAACGTTTCAGGTTGAGACCCTTCTTCAGACTGAGAGTCATGGGTGAAGGAAAGCAAAGACCTGAAAAAGTTCAGAACACATCAGAGCCGACACCGATGACCGAGGAAAGGTGGAGCCCACAATGGTCTATTGTTGGCCGTGGAAGAGGTGATAATGAAGGGATTATATGGAAACAGACGTGGCTGTGGTAGAAAGTCCGGGCTAAAATATGGTCGGAGAGTGGGAGGAATGACAGAGGGGGAGCAGAGATTGTTGCCGAACTCTCGTCGGAGTCAGGAGGGGAACTTCTTCGAAGTAGGCATACCTTGAGGAGATTTTGCAGTGGAACAGACAAAATGCATAGGAAGGAACAGCAGATGCTGGTTTATACCGAAGACAGGCACAAAATCACTGGAGTAACTCAGCGGGTCAGGCAGCATCTCTGGAGAGAAGGAATGGGTAACGTTCTGGTCGAGACCCTTCTTCAGACTGAAAATCAGGGGAGGGGGATAGATGGAGCAGGTGATGGCCAGGGGGGTGGGAGGTTGTGCAGTTTGCTAACACCCCAGATTTGACACAAAGCCACCTATTAGAGGAAATGACTAAAAATCTGATCAAGGAAGTAGATTGTGAAGGACAGTTTGCGGGAGAGAGAGGTTCAGGGAGGGAATTGCAGAATTTAGCTGGGCTTTGGCCATAGGCCCGCCAATGGGAGAGGACTTAAATGTAGCTGTGTGTCAGAGCTAGGGCATGGATTGCCTGAGGCTGGTGGCCTCTGATGAGGTTACAGAGATAGGAAGAGTGAGGCGACAGTGCGATTCGATCGCAAGTCTGAGAATCAAATCCAAATGCTTTTAATTAGACCAAGTTAAGCAGGAATTCTTGTTGAACTTTATTTCTGACAGTTCACCATGGTCGCTTATGTAACATGCGCTGGAGTATTCCCGATTGCGTATACGATCCCGTGGAGATCTAGAAGTGGGATGTGGCGGAGTCTGTTTATGTGTCGGAAGGAACTGCAGATGCTGGTTTAAACCGAAGATAGACACAAAAAGCTGGAGTAACTCAGCGGGTCAGACAGCATCTCCGGAGAGAAGGAATAGGTGACGATTCGGGTTGAGGCCCTGCTTCAGACTGAGGGTCAGGAGAAAGGGAAATGAGAGATATAGACGGTGATATAGAATAAATGAATGAAAGATATGCAAAAAAGCAATGATGATAATGGAACAGTGAGTGGGGACTCTGGTGATGACAAAGGGTGATGGTGTCAGGAGGCTTGGGCACAGCTGCATGCAAATGTCACTCTCCACACCTTCCCTTGCACCGCCCACGTTACACCTGTGTGGCAGGGTGTGCTACAGCAACAACACATGGATCCACCTGCTCCGAGCCAGAGAGACACTGCAGAGAATGCTGCCTCTGGAGACGATAGGGTGAACAAAGGGAATGGCAGCAATGTGCATGAGTGGGACTGACAACAGGCAGTGACTGGGGACTAGAGAATGCTCACCTCGAATACTACTGGGGGAGCTGTGAGGAAATGTATAGCTGTCATGCAGGGACATAACAGGAAGATAACACATTCCAATGGAGGCCAGAGTGGATATCAAAGTTAAATCACTGTCTATATTCTCAGTTATGTTGTCCGTTTAAAACAAACCATCCTGATGTATTTAACTAGGTCAGGTGTGACATCTGTTCATGGTGATGGAGTTAGGTGAGGAAGGCTGAGAAGTGCATAAGGGCTAGCATGGAGCTGTTGGGCCGATTGGTCCGTGCCAATCCCATCCACCCCTTCCTTTCTACTGCAACATACTGGAGATCCTTTCTCTTCCCGCTCAGTCCCATAATTGGATTTTGACCGGAGACATCACCTTACATAACTTTGCCTCCACAGGTGCTGCTTGACCCATTGAGTTTTTTCAGCTTTCTGCTTCTTTTTATTGCCAATTGCTTCACTCATCGATATAAAATCCTGGCCTCTCCCTACATGTTCAGCATCCAGGAAGCAGGGTATAGGCCACAGAGGTTGGAATGCTTGTACAAGCAAACGTGTTAAATCGGAAATGCCATTTAAACTCCAAGCTAATTATACACTGAAGGAAATCTGCATTATTAAATCGTTCCACGGCCAAGGTATTTTCCTTCCAATTTCAGTTTCAATCAATACAGATTATTGATCAGCAAATATTTACATGATCTCAAGGTCTTCTTCTTCTTCGTCTTGCGTATGGCGTGCACAGCCTAAAGTTGTGGGACAACTTGTTCTATTTGATCTTATTTGATTGTGCACGCCGGGTTGATTGCATTCGTCGAAACAGGGCAGACCACGTGAAGGTTGCAATCTCCCACCCCATCACAAGGTCATAAGGTGATTAGGAATAGGAGTAGAATTAGGCCATTCGGCCCATCAAGTCTACTCCGCCATTCAATCATGGCTGATCTATCTCTCCCTCCCAACCCCATTCTCCTGTCTTCTCCCCATAACCTCTGACACCCGTACTAATCAAGAATCTATCTAACTCTGCCTTAAAAATATCCACTGACTTGGCCTCCACAGCCTTCTGTGGCAAAGAATTCTACAGATTCACCACCCTCTGACTAAAATAAATTCTCCTCATCTCCTTCCAAACAGAACGTCCTTTATTTCTGATATTTCTGTGACCAAATTTTGAACGATACCCTAATCCTTTTGCAATAAATAGCTTTGTCCCTGCAATAAGTCATGCATCAATGATCCATGCAAGGCACATTCTGTAATTGGGTACTGGCGGCACAACCTTTTCTGGATTTATGCACCTTTTTATTCTATTCATATCCACTGATTTAAACATTTGTGACACTGGAATGGTATTCGTCTTTCTCATTGACAGCCAGCTTAAATCCATGGTTTAATGTTCTTCAAAAACATTAGACTGGGTTAAACCGAGAGTCATAGCGTCTTACAGCATGGAAACAGGTCCTTCGACCCAACTTGTAATCACAACACACTTCCAGACACTGTATCAGTCTGAAGAAGGGTTTCGGCCCAAAACGTTGCCTATTTCCTTCGCTCCATAGATGCTGCTGCACCCGCTGAGTTTCTCCAGCATTTTTGTGTACCTTCGATTTTCCAGCATCTGCAGTTCCTTCTTAAACACTGTATCACAATACACTGACACACACCCAAGGAACCACAGGTGAAGAATGATTCATGTCAGTTAATAGAGAAACTAAGCAATTTAAACAAGATGTTGAAATCTCATGTTGAAATCTCATCAAGGGTGGAACTGGCTGATTGTGCCTGGGGTCATTAGTAAAGCCCTAACATCTACAGCGAAGGAATGGGACACATCTTGTCACTAACTCCCATCAAAATTCACACATATCTGTAAATCTGTCATGGGTCAGGGCTCACTGAGGCTGGGATGTCTTCTTCTCCAAGTTCGTGAAGATCAAACACTGGTGTAAAATACCGCACGACAGATAATCCCAATAATGAACCAACCATTATGCAGGTGGACAAAAGTGCTGGAGAAACTCAGCGTGTGAGGCAGCATCTACGGAGCGAAGGAAATAGGCGACGTTTCGGGTCCTTCGCTCCATAGATGCTGCCTCACCCGCTGAGTTTCTCCAGCATTTGTGTCTACTGTGACGGCTCCCAAGGGTCGGGCCATCCTAACTGTCAAACCCCTCGGCACGGGAATGGTTCAGTCCAGAGGCGGCCCTTAACCAGAGGGCTTAAAGGCAAGGGTTTGGGTGCCATCTTATCTCGTGTGGACTTCCCTACAGCCGGGAGGGACACAAATAAAGGTGCCTCTCGAAATACCTGACTCCTCTCATTCGTTTCGGGACCTACGCACCACACTACCTTCGGTTTTCCAGCATCTGCAGTTCCTTCTTAAACACGGAATATTGTGCACAGTTGGTTTAGGTTTGGTTTGGTTTTTGGTCTGATTGGGATGTGGGAGTGAAACTCCAAGCCAAGTTCATATTGCTCCCGAACTCAGTTATTCATTTTAATCTTATCCAGGCGTGGCCGAGAAAGATTGTGAGTGGAAAGAATTCAGTTTAACCTGCTGATGTCAGAGTTTCTTAATGCAATGGCGCCAGACTGTCTACACCTTGGGATATTTCAAGGTAAAGCTGATCCAACTTGACGCAACAATATTGGGCCTGGAAGCTGATTGTTTACAAAAGGTTGGCATGCACACAATGAATTGGTACTCCATTGCCAGAGATACAGGACTGGTCATATTCTGGAACACTAAATCAGTGTTGATTTTTCAAGAGGCTCGGAGAGCAGAATGTTTTTTTTGTGTAATAATGGGCGAATCCAATTAAGGTCCAGTCATTACATGCACAGCATACCTTCAGGGTATTGGGAGTGAGCAAACTGCATGTGTCAATGCTGGTATTGGAAGGCAGCAAATGGTATATTCACTTATTTTTCACGACGTGTGTTAAATGGAAATATTGATTGCCCATAATCAAATACCTTTCCCATCTCAGCCATTCCTTCTTCTCCCCGCTCCTGTCTAGCAGACAATGCAGCACGTACCATCAGACTCAGGACTTCTGAATGGTCCTTCCATAATCCAGGATACCGCCCCGATTCTTCAACCTATGTCATTGCCGTCCTTGGGCTTTTTCTCTGGATCTGTTCCGCTACGATGCTCTGTATATTCTGTACTCTGGTACACGTCCCTTCACTCCACCTTTTGTACTTACGCTAGGCTTGAAAGTACGCATGTAAACAATTATCTGATATGATTGGATAGCACGCAAACAAAAGCTTTTTCACTCTACACGTGGCAACGATAAACCTGAACCTGAATTAGAAGCTGATGGGGATTTGCCTCCTGAAATGGCAGCAGTCCTCTGGTCACCACAGGGTTTCACCACAGCATTGATAACATGGGGAATATATTTCCTCACTGGGATGGCGTGCAGTTTGGAGGGGCATCTTCAAGAGGTGATGTACCTATGCATCTGCTGCCTTTACCTTCGGTGGTGTCACAGTCTGCCCTCTCCTCATTCTCATCCACTTCACCTCCCAGTACTTTTCCACCGGTCCTTCCTTCTCCTCGCCTGCCACGCCCCTCTCATCAGCCCAACTCTCCTCACCTGTTGCACTCAGTTGCCTCTGATCACCAATTAACCCGGTATATAGACTCTCCTCACCGTTCACACAGTGCCAGATTGTTCTCAGCATTCATGCAAGACTCTAGCGACTTCCCGACTGGCTTCGACTCTCCTTTCGTCTGTCCCTCGCTGGTTTGTTTGCATCGTGTGTTGGATCTCCTGGTTACCGGACCTTCCGCTACCCCGACTACGACTCCTGCCTGCCCCTCTTCGGAACCCTCGCTCAATCCTGAGCCTCTGTGTGAGTACGGTGTACCCATTCCTGTGTTACTACTCTGTGTTACAGTATCGTAATAAAGTTCCTTACCAACTATACCTGCCTGATTCTGTGCTGCTATTGGGTCCAAGCTATACCCGTTACAGGTGGTACATGCTGAGGCTCTGGAACAGATTGTATAGCAGCCCAAGTGAGTAGCCGCAGTATAATTTGTAGACAGCACACCCTGCAGCCACCATGGGCTGGTGATGAAAGGAAAGAATGGTGGATTGGATAACAATGAAAGAAACTGCTTTTTTCCCCCCCCCGAATTTTCAAGGAATCTTAGAGCAGAGGTTTAAGGTGAGGGGGGAAATATTTAATAGGAACCTGAGCGGCAACATTTTTACGCGAAGGGTGATAGGTATATGGAACGAGCTGCCAGAGGAAGTAGTTGAGGCAGGTACTATCAACATGTTTTAAAATATTTTGTCATGTACATGGATAGGATAGGTTTGGAGGGTTATGGGCCAAACAGGCAGGTGGGACTAGTGTAAATGGGGCATGTTGGTCGGCGTGGGCAAATTGGGCCGATGGACCTCTTTCCATTCTGTATGACTCTGACTCGATGAAGAGAGACATGATCGTTACCCCACCATGCCCATATCATCCATGGTCCCATCTATACTAATCCTATTTATCAGCACTTAGTAAAGAGGTGGTGTCGGGTTTCATGAATGCTGTCATATCCTCACTCATACAGGCAAGTGGAGAGTGTTCCATTATGCTCTTGATGTTCCCCGTAGATGTGGGATCACAGAACCATCAGTGATACCACTGATTTCATACCTCAAAACCGATATACGTTAGTCCTTTTCTCAAGGAAGCCAGTACAATGAATCACATGGTAATCCCACATCATTACATCAGTTCAACAATTCCAGCAGTGTATTCAATAGAGGAATATATCAAAGGAACATTCGGATCAGGATCCATCTTATCATCTAATTTTCCGTTGATTAATAGTTTTCTCTGGTGGCAGGGGGAGGTGGCTAAATGATGAACCTGCGGTCGATTTTTTGGTGTATGTCAGGGAAGATTCATCGTGTATCCATGTTGCCCAAACGTGACAGACTATGGTGTATCACGAGACATCCTTCCCATTACAAGTGACATTTCCATCTACATTACACTGTGGTGCCATTAAGTAATGAATCGAATGAAACAGGTCATGAGGGCAGCATGGTGACGCAGTGGTAGAGTTGCTACCTCACGTCGCCAGAGACCACGGTTCAATCCTGACCACGGGTGCTGGAGCCAGCTAACCTATCAACCTGCGTGCTTTTGGGATTTGGGAAGAAACTGGAGCACCCAGAGTAAACCCATGCAGTGGTGAGGGGAAGTCATTATGGATGGGTCTGTGTGTGTAACACTGGGGTACAGTACCGGTGGGGACAGGTCTGTGTGTATAACCCTCTCTCGCACCCTCTAACTTCTTTGTCTCTCCCCCTCTCTCCCCCTGTCTCTCCCCCTGTCTCTCCCCCTGTCTCTCCCCCTGTCTCTCCCCCTGTCTCTCCCCCTGTCTCTCTCCTTGTCTCTCTCCCTGTCTCTCCCCCTGTCTCTCCCCCTGTCTCTCCCCCTGTCTCCTGTCTCTCCCCCTGTCTCTCCCCCTGTCTCTCCCCCTGTCTCTCCCCCTGTCTCTCCCCCTGTCTCTCCCCCTCTGTCTCTCCCCCTCTGTCTCTCCCCCTCTGTCTCTCCCCCTCTGTCTCTCCCCCCTCCCCCTCTGTCTCTCCCCCTGTCTCTCCCCCTGTCTCTCTCCCTGTCTCTCTCCCTGTCTCTCTCCCTGTCTCTCTCCCTGTCTCTCTCCCTGTCTCTCTCCCTGTCTCTCTCCCTGTCTCTCTCCCTGTCTCTCTCCCTGTCTCTCTCCCTGTCTCTCTCCCTGTCTCTCTCCCTGTCTCTCTCCCTCCCTCTCTATCTGTCTCTCTCCCTCCCTCTCTATCTGTCTCTCTCCCTCCCTCACTACCTGTCTCTGTCTCCCTCTCTCCCTCTCTCCCTCTCCCTCTCTCTCTCCCTCTCTCGCTCTCTCGCTCTCTCTCTCTCTCCCTCTCTCCCTCTCCCTCTCTCCCTCTCTCTCCATCTCTCTCTCTCTCTCTCCCTCTCTCCCTCTCTCCCTCTCTCCCTCTCTCCCTCTCTCCCTCTCTCCCTCTCTCCCTCTCTCCCTCTCTCCGTCTCTCTCTCTCTCTCCCTCTCTCTCTCCCTCTCTTTCCCTCTCCCTCCCTCTCTCTCTCTCCCTCTATCTCTCTCCCTCTCTCCTTCTCTCCCTCCCTCCCTGTCTCTCCCTCCCTCTCTCTGGCTCTCCCTCTCTCTCTGTCTCTCCCTCCCTCTCTCTGGCTCTGAGCGGAGTCAGGGGATATGGGGAGAAGGCAGGAACGGGATACTGATTGGGGATGATCAGCCATAATCACATTGAATGGCGGTGCTGGCTCGAAGGGCGAATGGCCTACTCCTGCACCTATTGTCTATTGTCAGTCATAAGGAGAACGTGCAGACTCCACAGAGACACCACCTGAGGCAAGGATTAAACCCAAGTCTCGGGCGCTGCAAGGTAGCAGTTTCACCATTGTGCCACTATGCCAATGGAGTACTGCCTGGGAGATCTGCTGAAGCATCGCACAGACTTAAAGCAATTGTAGTGATTTCTAAGCGGTTCATTCCAAGCCATTCAATGTCTTAAAAAATATCACATCAAATATGCTTCATATTCTATCAAAGGTAAAATGCTGATGGCGTGGGCTGTGAATGAGAATGCATTATTGTGTGTTTTAGGGCAATGAGTTTAGAGGATTAACAATTTTCAGCATTTATTTCTGGGACATTTGTCAGGAAGAGCTGTTCAGCACTGCCTAATGATCTGTGCTCAAATGAAGCAGTGTTGTATTTCTGAAGAAATGTCACATGGCTAACGCAACATTTAACAAAATATAAGAAGCTGTAAAGAATAAAGCTGAATGGACCACTCAGCACACAAAGATGTTCCATGCATAGTCAACCTTGCCAGATCCTACTTAGGACTATTTTGGGACATGCATCAATTTGGGGGAGCTGCTTCCAGGCAAGTAGTATTTTCAGAATCACATCTTATAAACTTTCTCCGCACAATCCCGAGTACATTGGGTGCATCTGGGTGCTCCTATTTCTTCCCAAATGCCAAAAGCAATACGGACATCGTAGAGTCTGTCCTCACCATCACCATCATGGTCTGGTTTGGCTCAGCCACCAAGCACGACATCCGGAGGCTGCAGCGAATCGTCCGATCAGCTGAGAAGGTTGTTGGCTGCAACCTTCTCTCCATTGACGAACTGGACACTGCAAGGGCCAGGAAGCGAGCGGGTAAGATCATCTTTGACCCCTCTCACCCTGGCCACAAACTCTTTGAAACCCTTCCCTCTGGAAGGCGACTCCGGACTGTCAAAGCTGCCACAGCCAGACATCAAAACAGCTTTTTTTCCACGAGTAGTAGCTCTACTCAATAACGAAAAATCTGTAGCCTCCTTTTGCTTCTGATATTTTGTTTAATTCCCATGTTTAATCGATAATGTTTTATTATTAATGTTTGATGTTTTATGTGTCATTCTTAACTGTCACCGTATGTCATGTTGGCACTTGCGGGCGGAGCACCAAGGCAAATTCCTTGTATGTGAATATACATGGCCAATAAACTTATTCATTCATTCTGTCCAACGTCCTCGCACAAGAATGTGCAAACTCTGCACACACAGTACCTGGGGTTAGGGTTGACCCTGGCACTCTGGCACTGTGAAGCAGTGGCTCTAATCTCTGTACCACTGTGCAGTTGCAGAAGGGAAAGGGATACTCAGTCAATATTGAACAAAGTAAATGAGAATAATGTGACAAGTTTATCAGTGGTCAATTAATTATTCCAGCACAGTGCAGGGCAGCGACTATCCTAAGAAAGGAGATTGTGGGGGCCTCGATGAGGATCTTAGTTTCTTCTCTAGCCATAGACGAGGTCCTGGCGAACTGGAAAATGTCCAATGTTGCTCCTTGGTTTAAGCTGGAAAGTAGAAAGAATCCCAGGAACTTGTAGGCAAGTGAGCCTCACGTCAGTGGTCGGAAAACTATTGGAGAGAATGATTTAAGATAGGGAGAGGTTGGATTGTTTTCTCTGAAACATCAGAGGTTCATTTCGAGACTTGATGGGATTGTATGAAATGATGAGAGGCATGGATAGGGTAGACATTCAGAATCTTTTTCCCAGGATGGAAATGTCCCACACCAGAGGACATAGCTATAGGGTGGGAGGGGGAACGTTTAATGGGGATGTGTAGGCAAGTTCTTACTCGGAGATTAGTGGGGGCCAGTGGTGGAGGTGGATGTAATACTGGTGTTTCAAAGGCTGTTAGATAGGCACATGGAATTGCAGGGAATAGAGGGATATGGATCATGTACAGACAGATGAGATGAGTTTAACAGCATCATGTTTCGGCACAGTACATCATTCCTGGGCTGCACTGTTCCATAATCTGCCTAATCAGCACAAAGGTTTGAGGAGATTAATGTAGGTGTAGGTTGTGCCCGTAAGCAATTAGCTTAAGATTTAACAGCATCTTTACAATATATCGAAAATTCATGTTTGCCTGAAGCCAGGACTCCGCACAAATCTGACAACTTCTCCAAGTCGACACTGCAAAATGGAATTTCCTTTCCTTCCAGAGAGCAGATCAAACGTCTCTCATATCAAAACGTACTCCTTGTACCAGGAAACCAGCGAGCACATACCACCAAGACTATTAAATAGTTCATTGTTACTCACTTTGGCATTTCAGTGATTTCACGTCAGGTTAATCAGAGGTGAGGGTGTAAATACCTCGACTTAAAGTGGTTACTTTTTGATGTAGAACCCATTTTTCAGATCTACAAGTCAAAAAGCATCCAAATATGGCTCTGTAGCACATCAAAGAACACACTTTTATGGAAAGGGAAAAGAATGATTATTGTCAATTACGGTGCCTGACAGTGCTGGTTCATGAAAGGCTTTCGAACGGAGATGGTGCAAATAAATGCACTTTGCTGTAATTGAGAGATGAGTGAAGCAGAGAAGGTTGATGCGGTGAGTCTGTGTCTCCAGGTCGGAGAGACTAAAATCAGGGTGGTCCCAGGATAAGGGGTGTAAGACGGAACTGCAGGTCTGAAGAAGGGTTTCGCCCCGAAACGTTGCCTATTTCCTTCGCTCCATAGATGCTGCTGCACCCGCTGAGTTTCTCCAACATTTTTGTGTACCCAGGATAAGGGGTCACTTGTCTAGGACTGAGATAGAGAGACATGTCTGTGCATATTTGCACCTGTATACTTGTGTCAACCCCACCTGCATAGCTCTTTAAATGTGTTCCCTTCTGATTCTATCCAGTGACTTATTTAAATAGGTTGATTGAACTAAAAATGTTCATTGACAGAGCAGGTGATGTTTTGGGTTGAGACAACATCACCTATTCCTTTTCTCCAGAGATGCTGTCTGGCCTACTGAGTTACCCCAGCTTATTGTGTCTATCTTCGGTTGAAGCCAGCATCTGCAGTTCCTTCCTACATATCTCATCCATGGTCCACAAGCAGTTCTTTGACTCGCTCACCCACTCCTGTCGGTCTCACCCTGACTCCGTCCTGTCTTCAAGTGCTGCGTCAGTCTCTTGGTTTAGTGTTTCTTCAGTAGTTGGCAGTGTGGGCGTCTGTCCCTTGGAAGGTCCTGCGTTTCCATGCAGAGCCGGGTCCACGGAAGCCGACTGCCTGTCGCTCAGATCAGCGCCACACATTCTAAATTAGCACCAGTCCAGACTTCTCCACTGAGCAACGTCTGAGTTTTTATCTTGCCGCGTCTTGAAGCCAACAAAAACAGGTTCACTGAAACCAAGCCTTGGCCTGCTCCAAGACTTCACGAAGGGAAAGGAAATGAACAGCAACAAGAACAGCAACAAACTGCATTTGTATTGAGGCCTTTACATCATAGAATGTCCTCACAGGGGTATTGAGACCAAGCTGCACAGGAGATGATGGAAAACGGACAATCAAGGTCTTGTGTTTATAGAGCACCTTCACAGTCATGGGTGCAACCAAGTTTTTTACAGCCAGCAAACCTTTTTTTTCTGTACGGTTAGTTGTGGTTGTAATACAGGAAGCCCAGTAGCCAGCTAGGCACAAAAAGCTCCTGCAGGAAGAGCATCCAAGCTGAAGGGGGGATATTAAGGAGTCTGTTAAAGGAGTGTTTGGCAACTCGAATGTCCAGGGGAATTATTGAGAGTGGTGAACACTGCCTGGTCCATCACATGTACAGACCTCCCCACCATCAAAGGGGTCCACAGTAGCGCTGTTGCAAAAAAGGCAGGCAGTATCGTCAAAGACCCACAACACCCTGTCCACGCTCTCATTTCACTCCTACCATCGGGAAGAAGGTAAAGGAGCCCATAAACCATGACCACCAGTTTCAAACAAATTCAGTAGACACAAACATAGAAACGTAGAAAATAGGTGCAGGAGTAGGCCATTCGGCCCTTCGAGCCTGCACCGCCATTCAATATGATCATGGCTGATCATCCGACTCAGTATCCTGTACCTGCCTTCTCTCCATACCCCCTGATCCCTATAGCCACCAGGGCCACATCTAACTCCCTCTTAAATATAGCCAATGAACAACTACCTTCTATGGCAGAGTTCCAGAGATTCACCACTCTCTGCGTGAAAATCTTTTTTTATCATCTCGGTCCTAAAGGATTTCCCCTTTATCCTTAAACTGACCCCTTGTCCTGGACTTCCCCAACATCGGGAACAATCTTCCTGCATCTAGCCTGTCCAACCCCCTAAGAATGTTGTAAGTTTCTATAAGATCCCCCCTCAATCTTCTAAATTCTAGCGAGTACAAGCCAAGTCTATCCAGTCTTTCTTCATATGAAAGTCCTGACATCCCAGGAATCAGTCTGGTGAACCTTCTCTGTACTCCCTCTAAGGCAAGAATGTCTTTCCTCAGATTTGGAGACCAAAACTGTACACAATACTCCAGGTGTGGTCTCACCAAGACCCTGTACAACTGCAGTAGAACCTCCCTGCTCCTATACTCAAATCCTTTTGCTATGAATGCTAACATACCTGGAGTAACTCTGCAGGACAGGCAGCAACTCTGGAGAGATAGAATGGGTGACGTTTCGGGTTGAGACCCTTCAGTCTGAAGAAGGGTCTCGACCCGAAAAGTCACCCATTCAAGATTCAAGAGAGTTTATTGTCATGTGTCCCAGATAGGACAATGAAATTCTTGCTGTGCTTCAGCACAACAGAATATTGTAGGCATAAATAAATACAGAAGAGATCAGTGTGTCCATATACCATTGAATATATGTATATATACACACATAAAATAACCAGATATTAATAGGCTATTAAAGTTCAGATTTTTGTTTGAGTTGAGTTTAATAGTAGTCAATGAATAACAGCCTGACATATGAGTTTTTGTTGTCCAAGTGGTCCAGAGCGGAGTGGAGAGCCAGCGAGATCACATCCATAGTTGATCTTTAGTGGCGGTAAGCAAACTGCAGTGGGTCCAGGTTTTTGTTGAGGTAGGAGTTGGTTTGCGCCATGATCAGCCTCTCAAAGCACTTCATCATCACAGACCTTAGTGCCACTGGTCGATAGTTATTGAGGCACGTCACCTTGCTCTTCTTGGGCACCGGTATAATTAATGCCCTTTTAAAGCAGGTGGGAACCTCAGACCTCAGAGGTGAGAGGTTGAAATCTCTCCAGAGATGCTGCCTGACCCGCTGAGTTACTCCAGCATTTTGTATCTATCTTCGGTTTAAACCAGTTCTTTCCTACACCACCAGTTTCAAGAACTGCTTCTTCCCAACAACCATCAGGCTCTTGCACACAACTCAACACTCCCACCATCTATTCAAGCAGAGGCACGTTACCCAATGGAAGATTCTGCAGGAAAGACATGGGTTTGATGCAAACTGGCAACCCAGGAATAGAATCTCTTGGGGACAATGAACATGCCAGAGCAAACTGTAGAGTTAGAATAGTTACAGGGTGTTGCAAAACAACTTTCAGGAGGTTTTAGAGTTTGATACAAAGAGTTGGCTTTTAGCATGAGGTTGTTTGTTCTAGACCCTTTCCAGATACATGAGTGATAGATTCTCAGTTGGCAAACAAGCCAGTATTGAGAGGGTGCGGCATCATCCGACATCATCTCTTCACCTTTTTTTATTTTAAGTCCTGTTAAAAAATGTTAGTTAGTTAGTTGGAGGTCTTTTATGTGGGGGGAGGGGAAAACTTTAATTCTTAGTCCCCTACCTGGTCGGAGAGGCAGCATCCCTCCAAGCCGTTTCTTCGCCTCTTCCTCGTGGCCTACCATCGAAAATGGAGCGACGTTTCCTGTTGGGACCGGCCGAGACTACAGCTTCGGCGGCGGTGGCGCAGCGCTGGGATACCAACACGGAGCGGGCGATGCCTTACAGGGTCGCCGTGTGGCCGCCGACTCCCAACATCGCGGAGCTGTGGCTGCGGGCGACGCTGGATTTCGAGCGCCGCGGAGCCTGGGATCGAGTTGCCGGGGTTGGAGCTCCAAACGGCGCAGCCTGAGGGCTACGAGTGCCCCGGTCTCCGGGGAGGAGGCAGCCGCACCAGACTTTCAAAGCCGCTTGAGGAATGTTTCACCCAACGCCGGAGTTCCATCTTTCACGGGAAGAGGGCCCTGAAAAACATCGGACTGGCTGCAAGGCCACAAATGGGCCCCGACCTCGGGTGTTTCAGAGGAAGAGGACTTAACTCTCTGGTGCCTTTCCCCACAGTGGACATTTTTGATTCTGCTGAGGGGGGATGTTTGTGTTGAATTCTATAATGTGTTGTGTCCCTTTTCTTTATTTTTTAACCTTTTTCTATGGTTTGTATGGAAACCTATTACCTATTTTATGTAAAACTTTGGTGTCAATGCGAGTTGACTTAAACCGTGCTATATAAATAAAACTTACTTACTTACTATGTATTATATTGAGTTTAAGAAGAAACTGCAGATGCTGGAAACTCGAAGGTAGACAAAAGTGCTGGAGAACCTCAGCGAGTGCAGCAGCATCTATGGAGCGAAGGAAATAGGCAACGTTTCGAGCCGAAACGTTGCCTATTTCCTTCGCTCCATAGATGCTGCTGCACCCGCTGTGTTTCTCCAGCACTTTTGTCTACCATGTATTATATTGACACTGATGGTCTTGTTAGTGAACAAATCATCTGCTTTGATCAGTCAACAACAACAAGTAAATGCATTAAAGATAGACACAAAAAGCTGGAGTAACTCAGCGGGACAGGCAGCATTTCTGGAAAGAAGGAATGGGTGATGTTCCGGGTCGAGACTCTTCTTCAGACTCCTTTTGTATAACAAAGCCCTCCTAAATGTATTATAAAGGATCAGCTATTCTAGGTCAACTCCACCAATTCTACCACCCACCTACACACCAGGAGCAAAATTGCACTGGCCATTTCACCTGCTAATGCCCCTGTCCCAGTTAGGAAACCTGAACGGAAACCTCTGGAGACTTTGCGCCCCACCCAAGGTTTCCGTGCGGGTCCCGGAGGTTGCAGGTGGTTGCCGGATGTTGCAGGTAGTGGAAGCAGGTAGGGAGACTGACAAAAACCTCCGGGAACCGCACGGAAACCTTGGGTGGGGCGCAAAGTCTCCAGAGGTTTCCGTTCAGGTTTCCTAAGTGGGACAGGGGCATGACTTTGCACATTTCTGGAGACCCAACCAACTGCAGGTGCTGGTTTGGAAAACCCAAACCCTAAACCCAGGCGGTCACTGGGAGAATGTGCAAACACCACACAGACAGCACCCGAGGTCGGGATCGAACCCGGGTCTCTGGCGTCCTGAGGCATCTGTAGTCTCTTGTTGTGTCTTCCCATTTTCTCTTACGACCAAGGTTGAAAAATATTTGTTTTAATGTGTTTTTATTAGAGGGGGTGGGGGGTGGTGGAAGATAGCGTGTAGGTGTTTTAAGATGAAGTTGTGAACGAGAGACGCTGTCTGTCCCCTCACTGCCTGCGCCTGGGCATCTTGGAACGGCAGGGATTCCTGAACAAGGCAATTGCCATGGTAGATCGGTGTCTTGAGCTGGTATAACATTATTGGCCCTGCATTATTGATAATGATTACACCTCTGGCAGATTCATTCTGGAGGCAGCGTTGAAGAGGAACTCTGCTTTGTGGCCGCGCTGGGAAGTGTCTGCTGCCTGCACAGTTTGGGGATCACCCAGGGGAAGGAACAGCGTGCGAGCTTCAAGCAGGGAGGGAGAGAGGGAGGGGAGTCGGAACCGAATCCTTGCAGAGCTGGAGAAAGGAGGGGGCTGCGTTTGCTGACTCACGCAGGCAAGTCAGAGGCACGGAAGCCTCTGCAATCCAGCATCGCGCTCCTAACGCATAGGAGACCGGTGATATATCTGCAGCACAGCCGACCTCTCTGATACATCCTCCCGCTACATTCTCAAGGACCCGGTCTGAAGAAGGGCCTCGACCCGAAACGCCACCCATTCCTTCTCTCCAGAGATGCTGCCCGTCCCACCGAGTTACTCCAGCATTTTGTGTCTATTCCTGGTCTCCCAGCACTGTGTGGCTTGTCATGACGACAGATCATAGCGGGACACCACACATGCTTTATCTCCCCCCCTTTTCACTAAGATAAATCCACAGCCTCTGAAGACAATGATCCCTGCTCGCTGCACTGTTTTGTCAGCAGACATAAATGGGACAGGGTGGGGGGAGAGATCACCATCTAATACTGTAAGGTAGACAAATATGCTGGAGAAACTCAGCGGGGTGAGGCAGCATCTATGGAGCGAAGGAAATAGGCGATGTCTACACCATCTAATACTGGATCAGTACAGACCTCAACCTTGCACGCCAGCTTGTCCCAGAATTGTCAACAGAAAGAAATGGTCTAGAAGAATGCGGAGTCACAACTAATATAACTCGAGGAACACGAGGGACAGCGGATGCTGGGATCTTGAACACAACACAGGGTGCTGGAGTAACTCAGCGAGACAGCCGACATCTCTGGAGGGAGATGGACAGACTCGGGTCCCTTCTTCAGACTGATGTAACTCAAACGCGAAGTCTACATCACAACTAAAACTCATTTCATAATCTTAGAGTCATAGAGTGATACAGTGTGGAAACAGGCCCTTCATCCCAACCTGCCCACATGTCCCAGCCAGTCCCACCTGCCTGCATTTGGTCCATATCCCTCCAAACCTGTCCTATCCATGTACCTGTCTAACTTTTTCGTAAACGTTGGGATAGTCCCTGCCTCAACTGCCTCCTTTGGAAGCTTGTTCCATACACCCAAAAAAAATATTGTTGATCAAAAAGTAAACAGTAGGCACTGGGAATCTGAAATGTATAAACAGATGCAGGAAACACTCACTCAGCGTTTGTGGACTCACATGAGCCCCATTCACCTGCAGCTGTTGAAAAGGGGATCCAAAAGAATGTATTGGTGTTTTCAAATACATAAGGTGCAGCTGATTTCAAATCTATGTATTTTTATGATAAGGGACAATATCTATTCCTTCATTGACTAACACAATTGTAGAGGTAAATATTGGAACGTTAACCAGTGGAACGTTAAATATTGGAACTTTCCACGGAAGGTAAACAAAAATGCTAGAGAAACTCAGCGGATGAGGCAGCATCTATGGAGCGAAGGAAATAGGCAACGTTTAGGGTCGAAGCCCTTCTTCAGTCTGAAGTCCACAGATTTCCACACAAATGTCCACAGATGCTGACGGACCTTCTGAGTGTTTGCAACATTTAAAGTATGTTTTAATTTAATAATCATTTTGTATCTATAAATTAATTCTTATGGGACGCTCTTTGGAGGGGGTATAAGTGAAATCATTTTAGGAGTCATAGAGTCACAGTATGGAAACAGGCTCTTCATTCAGCCCAGCTGCATGTCCCAGCTACACTAGTCCCACCTGCCCACATTTGGTTCATGTCCCTCGAAACATGTCCTATCCATGTACCCGTCCAATTGGTTCTTATATGTTGGGATAATCCCAGTCTCAACTACCTGCTCTGGCAGCTTGTTCCATACACCCACCACCACCCTTTGTGTGAAAATGTTACCCCTCAGATTCCTATTAAATCTTTTCCCCGTCACCTTAAACCTCTGTCCTCTGCTCCTCTTGGCAAGAGACTCTGTGCATCTATCAGATCTGTTCATCTCATGTGCTGCTATAATTCTAATCCTCCAATCTCACCCCCCCTCCCTCCCCCTTCCTCAAACACACCAATGTATTAATAATCTATTTCTAACTTGGGTTTGGGGTCAGTTCTGGTGTTTCGCTTGCGATGCCCGGCTGCGAGCGCCCCCTCGTGTCGCCTCGTTCAACGTGAACTCGCTGCTGCTTTTTTCGAGCGAGACTGCGCTTCATATCGCCAGCCCTCGGACAGTGGTCACCTTAAGACCGGCTAGCGTTAAGAAACGGCAAATAACAAAAGACCCGGCTACTGTCACCGTGGAAACCATTCTGGAAAGAAACTTCCGCAAAACTTTTATTTTAAACGGAGATTATTTGGCCATTTCCGTCCAAAATATCATGTTTTATGTAATTCATCATTTATCTAAATTGGTTCTTGCAGTTTGCATTATGGATGAGAGCTTTTAAATTTGCCTTTGTTGGATTTGATGATGCATATGAAGACCCTTCTTGTTTTAAATGTTAAAGTGCACTCTTGAAACTAGCTGAGTTGTTTTGTGAAACTATATTGAAACTGCCAGAAGTCTTGAAAACTTCCGAAGAAGGGTCTCGACCCGAAACGTCGCCTATTCCCTATTCTCCAGAGAAGCTGTCTGTCCCGCTGAGTTACTCCAGCTTTTTGTGTCCATCTCCGGTTTAAACCAGCATCTGAAGTTCCATCCTACGCAGAACTCTTTAACTGTTGCTCGGGGCTGGAGTATATATAAGTGGTTCTTTGTTGGCATTGAGTTTATCATCAGAGAGGAGTCTGTTAAATCAAGTTTTTAAGTTGTTTTTAGCATGCCTTTTTACACACACACACACACACACACACAGCGGCGGGTGAAAAGGTATCGGCTTCCCCTAGTCACACTGGCGCTCATTGACGCTACGAAGTGATGGCCAACATTTCCCACTGATTCCAACCCCCAACTCTCTGCACCGGACAGTATCGCCATTCAGTCTTTGCGTGGCGCCAGCCCAGTCAGCCTTATCATACTGTTAGACAATAAACGGTACCAGATCTTCACATCAAGGTCGCTGCTGAAAGTACTTGTAAAACTATCGAGTTAGTGCAGATGCCAGGTAATGTCGGACCGTCTCCGGCCCCTGTTATCTCCCAACTCCTGTCTAAAACTTTACTACAGTTAAAGAGTGCATTTGAAAGTGAGTAATCGAGCCTTCAAGAAGGACATTCTTGGCTGCAGTGTATATTTACAGCGCGTTACATCAAAAGGCCCTTCACATTTCAGCTGTAAACGTATGCTTTAAGAGAGTTAACCATATACATTGAAATAAAAGGCATTGAGATAGGAATGTGGTCGCACACACGCTATGACTGTGTTGTGTGTGTGGGTGGGTGTGTGTGTGTACTCACTGAATTAACACAAGATTGAACTGATTAACGCCAGTCACTGCTATCAGGGGGCGATTGCACAGATTGGGCTAATTTTATTTTAAATCATTTTTTTGTTACTATTGTGCGCTTAATTCCAGTGCACTTGATCAACCCATCCGCTTGTATTTATCTGACCATTATGCATGCCAGTATTTGCACTCAAGCGCTTAATACACAGCCTGGCGCATGTTAAAAAAAATAGTTGATTCATTAATTTGTTTTTCTAACAGGATCATTCGGGATTACACGGTCGGCTGTTCATCGCTGTTTATTTGCTGTTCAGACTTTAAACATTAATATTTTTGTCCAGAGAGAAGAGGGGGTTGTGCAACGTTCAAAATCGTGATTTTTTTTTTTAAATGCTCTGAATTTTAAGCCAATTTACAGGCAAGTTTGTGTTTTCTTGTCCTGACTTAAGGGAAGTAATAACTGAACGAGCATTGCCATGGGTCCATGTATATTACACACAGTAGATCCCATTTTCTGTCAAATCTCCCGCAGGAGCCGTTTTAATACTTCAGGGCAAGTTAATCTTTATTTCATAAAGAACTATAAACCTAATGGATAAAGACATCTGCTTCAATGATGATGGAAGTTTAAATAACGTATGTTTCAATCTCTATCCCAATTAAGAACAAATAAAAACAGAACAATATATTAAACTCAATGCTCAATGAAATATTTATTTCCAATTGGCCCCCGGGACCCAGATCGGCAATAATTCGCCTAAAATCGCAGCTTATGAAATAAATTGATTGTGGATGTATCTACACTAGTAAACAATGTACAAAACCACGTCATTGCCAATGTGCGAGTTACGTTAAATTAATTGTGTAAAGGGGAACCGAGGTCAGGCTACCCGCGTTTATTAATAATATAGAGTTTACAATCTATTTTAGGTCGACTTTGACTTCCATCAATCAGATTGAGGATGAGCTGGCTGCACATCGACAGCTGTGTGGGGAGGGGAGGAGGTTGGGGTGGGTGGGGGGGAGAGAGAGAGAGAGATTTGGATGTTTCTGTGGCTGTGGGTTTATTAAACTACTCGCTCTGTTATAGGTTGGTCGAGTTGTTCTGAAGCCACCGCCGCCCGGATTCGAGGAGGATCGGACTGGGAGAGAGAGGGTTGGGAGTTCTGGAAGCTGCCGGGTTTTGCGACTACACTTCCCGGGGCTTGCTTGGATATCGTCGATATATTTTTGTTTTTTGAGGGGGGGGGGGGGGTAGGCGGAACTCTTTACACCTAGAGGGTGAAGTGGCGGGATACTGCCGTGTGTGTCTGTCTGTCTTCAAAACACACACACACGCACCAACACTGGATGGGGGAGTGATTCCACGGAGCTGAAATGAACATCACGCACAACTTGGTATTTCAAAGTGACTGGAAGAAAGCCGGGCTCCGTCTGCTCTGCTAGCACCGACTTCATTCACCCCGGGAAGGACTGGGATAAAAAGGAAAATCAAGGAATCCTTGTATTTTTGAAGCGCTGCTGAAAACATTTACTGTTCTAAGTTTGCCCACATATATTCCTGGAGTGAGCTACCGCAAGGAGCGAAGACAGAAGAGAGAGAGAGAGAGAGAACGGAGTGTGTGTGTGTTCGCTTGTTCGTCTCTCGCTCTCTCTCAAGACAAGACTCGCCGCGGCCGGGAGAGGAGGGTTCCCTCCATCCAGCAAGTCCCGCTATGCTTCGGCCCCGGTTGCCCCCCGGGCTGGCGGCTCTCAGCCTGGTTTTATCCCTCGGCCTCTGTCACGCAGGTAAGGAGAGAGGGAGTGTGTGTGTGTGGACTTGTCAAACCTCCGCCTTCGCTCGCTTGCAGAGCGGGGTTGGGAAACGCGAGCGGGCTGCTTGAGACCTTCAACGCAGCCTCTCCGGGCCACGGCTGTGAGACTAACAACTATTTCTATCCACCCCCACCCCACAATGGTTCCTTGAAGGGAGGGAGGGGAAACTTTTTTTCCCCGGAGTCTAGAGCTGCCCCGTTTCTGCTGATTTCTTCTCATTGAAGGACATCATTAGGCTTTTGGAGTGGGGGGTTGAGGTGAGATGCAGTTAGACAGCCCGGGGTTTGGCGACACTCACTGTCTCCCCTTCATGAGGAGCTCAGCGGACACTGGGAGGAGGAGAGATCGGGGAAGGGGGCAGAGATGTTCGGGTGGGCTGGGGGGGAGGTGAGCGCTGAAGAGTTGCAGGACCGCTGCTCGCCAACAAAAAAGTTTGCTCCACTCTGCCTCCCCTCGCCCTCACCCCCATTCCGCCCCTGTCCTCTCGCTCCCTTTTCCCCATTGCCTCCACTCCCCCTCACGCCCCTCTACCCCCCCCCCCCCCCACACACACACAGTCTCTCTTCAATGACTGCTCCCCACCTCTTGCCCAATTCCCCCGCACCCTCCCACCCCCATCCCACCCCCCTCCCCACACACACACTTCCCTTCAACTCCCTACACAAACCTTCCACCCCTTCTAGTCTCCATTCCTTCCTTGCCCCGATCCCCGTCTCCTTTCTCCCAGCGTGTACAAGTCCCTTCCCACCCCATTCCCTTCGCCCCTCTACCACCTGCCCCCTCCAGCCACCAGCCTCCATCCTCTCTCCTCTCCCTCGCCTCTCCCCTTCTGTCTTCTCCCCTCTCATTTTCTCTGCTACCCTCTCTCCCTCTCTCCCATTCTTTCTCCCAATTTTCATCCTTTCCCCAGCAAACCTGGTCCCGCCGTGCGGGAGATTGCCTGTCCCCTCGCGGGTGGTTGTTAGTGATCGGGGGTCTACACTGTGTTGGGTTCAGATCTACTGGGGTCCGTGCAACCAGACCAGGGCTAGAGTTCCCAACTTGGGCGTTGGGAATGGCGAAGTGTGGATTGGCATCGTCTGGAAGTACCAGGGGAAATCCCCGCCGGATTTGGCTGGTGTCAGATGGAAGGGTTGAGGCCGGGACTCCTCCCCATGGTCGGGGTTTTTAGAGGGGGAACATTTTTCCCCGGTTAGAGGGTGGCCGTTGTGCTGGTGAACGCTCGGCCAACGCAGCCGCCTCGCTGTACCTCATCCTAACGGTGGAACAAGGGCTTCTTTCTGTACAAGGGTCACTGGTCGTGCAGGGAGGAACTGGCTGCAGATGCTGGTTTAAACCGAACATAGACACAACATGCTGGAGTAAACCCAGCGGGGAGGGCAGCATCTCTGGAGAGAAGGAATGGGGGTCAGAAGAAGGGCCTCGACCTGAAAAGTCACCCATTCCTTTTCTTCTCATGTTCCAAGTGGGTCTGTCAGCCCCACTGCCCGGGAGACAACTCTGCCGCTAACAGAACCGATATTTGCCATTGTATTCATACAATAGCAATAAAGATCTGAACGGCAGAGGCGGGGAGGGGGGTGGGTGTGGGTTTTATCGGGAGAAGGTTTGGAGGCGGGCAGGGCGTGGGGGTAAGAAATATAACGAGGAGATTCCTCAAAATTGGGCTGAGAGCTCGGATCCCTCGCGAGGCCGCCAGTCCCGTCCCCGTGTGGGTGTTTCTTGGTCTCTGGACCAGTACATTCACCAGGGCCCTTCCTGCAACTTCCCATCAACACTCCCCACCCCTCTCCTCCTCTCTCTCCCTCTCTCTCCCTCCCTCTCCCTCTCTCTCCCTCTCTCTCCCCCTCTCTCATCCCCCCTCTCTCCCTCTCTCTCCCACTCTCTCTCCCCTCTATCCCCCTCTCTCACTCTCTCGCTCTCTCCCCTCTCCCTCTCTCCCCCACTCTCTCCCCCTCTCTCCCCCTCTCTCCCCCTCTCTCCCCCTCTCTCCCCCTCTCTCCCCCTCTCTCCCCTCTCTCCCCCTCTCTCCCCCTCTCTCCCCCTCTCTCTCCCTCTCTCTCCCTCTCTCTCTCCCTCTCTCTCCCTCTCTCTCCCTCTCTCTCTCTCTCTCTCTCTCTCCCCCTCTCTCTCTCTCTCTCTCTCTCCCTCCCCCCCCCCCCCCCTCTCTCTCTCTCTCTCTCTCTCTCTCTCCCTCTATCTCCCTCCCCCCTCTCTCCCTCTCTCTGTCTCTCTCTCTCTCCATTCTCCATCTCTCTCTCTAGCTCTCTTTCTGTCTCTCTGCAGCCCGCTGTTGGTCCAGGACTGGAGAGAGTTGAGGGTGGGGTGTGTAGACTTGGAGACACTTCTACAGCGCACTGGAGAAATAACCTCAACGCATTGCCACTTTGTCAACAATATAAAAAAAAAATTTAAACTGTGATTAAACGCTGCCGTTTCACCCTGGCTAACTAACATCACTCAGAAAGCTAGTGTCAACGGGCGAGCGGGCCTGAGCTCTTGGTGTTGATATCTGTAACCACTGGCAGGGTGAAGCTGCCTGAACGGGACGCACACACGGGGCTGGCCCAGCTCAGCTCAGCTCAGGCCCAGGCTGAATGAAGTGAGAGGGCTGCAGTTCATGGTGATGTTACCATCACCAGGTTAAATATAGGTTGCCCCCTGGTATGGATGAAAGGCACGATACTGTGCTGGTACACCGTGTGTGGAGCCGCCCGCGGTGACTGTGGTTGGCATGTGGAGAGTTTAATCTAATCTACTCTTAAAATAGAAGATGTTAAATGCAGGCAATGGTTGCAGAAACTCACAGACACTCTCCTGTACATCTGGAGCCTGGATCTGCACTAACCTTTGTCTAAGGACCCCCTTATACATAACCACATGGACACACACTCTGGTGTGTACTCACACCCAACCCAAGTCACTATCCCTTCCATTCTGTACCTACCCCTTCTCTCACACACACACACACACACACACACACACACACACACACACACATGTAATCACACATGCACTCACACACACATGCATGCACATGCTAACAAACACATGCATGAACGTGCATGCACACGCTCTGTGGCACAACCATGCAGAAACTTGAGTTATAACGAAAAGCAGAAATGCTGGAACCACTCAGCAGAATAGGGGGCATTCTGGTATTATATAGAATCATACAGCATGGAAACAGGCCCTTCGGCCCACCACGCCCATGCTGACTAACGCTCGCCTATTCAAATCTTGCCTTCACTCGCTAGTGGCAATTTACAGTGGCTAAATAATCCACTAACATGCACGTCTTTGGGATGTGGGAGGAAACCCATGCAGTCACATGCGAAACGTACAAACTCCACACAGACAGCACCCAAGGTCATTATTGAACCAGGGTCTCTGGCACTGTGAGGCAGCAACTCTACCAGCCCCACCACTGGTAGATAAATTGTTTCTCTCTCAGTCTTCAGCAGCTGTCTGGTCTCCTGAGTGTTTTCAGTATTTTATGCTGGTTTCAGACACCAAAGCTCCTTTGCAACTTTCAAGGGATGTGCGGCATTTTGGATACAAATGTTTGAATGCATTGCCAGGGAAATGAGTTGACAATGGTGCATTTTTGGAAGTTAGTCAGAAGCTGTGGGTCTTGCCCCAACAATGAATGCCATTTACTTGTGGGGGGTCTCCCAGTCTTGCAAGGATCGATGGTCTTCGAAATCTGAGGATCTAGTAGATCTTAGTGACTGGAAAGCAAATATCCAGTCTCCAGTGTTTTTCCATGCATACACACTCCGAGTTAAACCTTGATTCACCAGCCTCCACTTGTTTGACTAGAAACTGTGTTCTGGAAATGGAGCAGGCATTTCTGGGGAATAATTTGTAAAATTGTTGTGACATAAATAGTGTTGTATAAGCCTGGTAATATGATCAGATTCTCTCTCCCCCTGGACCTATTTTGACGTTGATTATCTTTCTTCACCGTAAACAGTTTATTGAATTTTATGAGTCAGGTTTAACATGTTTTAAATTTGAAATAGCTTGTAAACGTCCAATCAATGTTGAATATGATGGATACCCATAATTCCTGTAAATCCATGTGGCAGCTTCATCCTCCTAGTTTCACATCTCTAGGCACCTTTTGTATCCTTATCTTTGTGCCTCCCTCCCATCCTTCCCCGATATTTTGTTGGTTCACATGCTTGATCAATGGTGTTTTATCATCAATGTTTTATTATTATTAATAGTTAGTTTTCTGAGTCATTCGTAACTGTCACTGTATGTCATGTTGTTACTTGTGGGCGGAGCGCCTTGGCAAATTCCTTGTATGTGAATACTTGGCCAATAAACGTACTTACTTACATATATTATCACTCTAATCTCACTCTTTCCCCACATGCCCCTCCTCCCCCCCCCCCCCCTTCGAGGCTTGCTCTCTTCCTGATTCTCCCTTGTCACTTTCTCATTCCTCCCATTTCGTTCCCCTGTCCTCTCTCTCTTCACTCCCCTCACTCTTTTCCTATCTCCTACCCCCAACTGTATCCCCTTTTCCATCTCCTTTCTTCTCCCACCACACTTCCTCTGTCCCTTACCTGCTCCCTTTCTCTTTCCCACTTTCTTCCCTCTCTCTGCTCCTATTTCTCCCCCCCCTCCCCCAAATCCCCCCCTCTCACCCCCCTGCTCATTCTGGAGGACTGGTTGATTGGGGGCTATACTCGAGATCTCCACTCTGTTACTGGCCTGTGTCCTGGAGACAGCAAGCAGCCTGGAGCTCGTTAGATCTGTCAATTCTTAATGGACATTATACATCCTGTAGGACCCTTGGATGGCTGCTGATTATACACACTCATTGTGCAGTTTCTGCATCTTTCTGTGTGCTCAGAGATCAAACAATCGTGGAAAACTAAAATCCATCTGTTTTATTTTTTTAACCAGTATATATATATATATCCTCCAGAATTATATATATATATATATATATATATATATATATATATATATATATATATATATATATATATTTTTTTTATAAAACATATTTTATAGTATACTAGACCAAGTGCAGACCCGTTGGGTCTGTTCCCCCAACGTGCGGTTGTGGGGGGGGAGGCGGCATGCAGCGTCACACACACTAACTATCCCCCCCCCCCCCGCACTCACGCTAATTAACCCCCTTGATATTATATTAATATTATTAATTTGCTCCTTTTACCCCATAACCACCCTATCTACTGACTATAGCCCCCAACTTGCAGTCACATCTAGAGAGGGGTGGGGGGGGGAGGCGGGGGTAGAGAGTGAGGGCAGAGAGAGAAGGGGCAGAGACAGAGAGAGGGGAGGAGAGAGTGAGGGGGAGAGAGAGGGGGGTGAGGGGGAGAGGTGGGGAGCATGGGGGGAGGGTGGAGGGAAGGCGGTGTGGAGGGGAGGGGAGGGAGAGGGGGGCGAGAGGAAAGGGGGGGAGAGGAGAGGGGGGGAGAGGAGAAGGGGGAAGAGGAGAGGGGGGTGGGGAGAGTGGAGAGGAGAGGAGAGGGAGGGGAGAGGAGAGGGGGGGAGAGAGGAGAGGGGTGAGAGGAGAGATGGGGGAGAGAGGAGAGGGGGAGAGGAGGAGGGGGGGGGGGAGAGGAGAGAGGGGGGGGGGAGAGAGAGAACCCAAACCCCCTCAAACAACCATTTGCAGGCAGTGCTATTTTCCTTCAAACTAACCATAACCATATTTTCATTTTCAAACCAAATTAAGGGTACTTACTCACAGCTGTATAGACATTTGTTCAGTCATTCAGAGCTCGGACCTCCATGTTGTAGAGACTGATTGGGGCACACCACTTCCTGGTTTTATAGTCCCTCCCCCATCCCACCAGCAGGGGCAGCAGAGAGAATGGGGAATTTTGTAAAATCATTAATATCTCTGTCATATTTCATCGACGGGAAAAATCCTCAGCACACATGCGGCGGAGGGGGGCTCTGAGCGAGGTGGCCAAAAATGACGGCCGTAAGTGGCGGCGTTCTCTCGGAAATCGCAGCACAGATCGCCAAAACCGTTCAAGAACAGAGTTTTAGTAATATAGATGTGTGTGTGTGTGTATGTATATACACACACTTCAAATACTATATGTATATAGTGTGTGTGTGTGTGTGTATGTGTGTATGTGTGTGTGTGTGTGTGTGTGTGTGTGTGTGTATATGTGTGTGTGCATTCAAAGAACTTGAAGTATTTGGCTTTTATCTAGAATTTGTCTCCTAACCCGGTCCATCATTCATGGCCCCGTCTTGGCGTCCTGCGCCAACGGACAGTTTTTAGTATTAAATGTCCCCGGTGATTTGTGGCATTCAATGGAAAACTTGTGGGAGAAAGGGACAGAGAGCTATGCTGATGGATGTAGAGGTTGGTGAAGATGAGTTGGGTGTGACATGGCTATGAGTTGGCTGCTTGGCTCAAACAGCATGTGCATGGTGCAAATTCTGTGCAACCTCTTGAACAGACAAGCAACCAGCCCGCACTTTAAATCCCATCATGATAAACGATGACTCCAAGAATTTAATCTAAACTTTATTTGGATAATGGTTGATTTATTGATGAAATACTTGGGTTGGAATTAATGTGTTTGTACCTGTTTTTTTATAACCGTCTATTTATTTCTTTAATGCCGCTCGGGGAGGTGCATCAGTGATTTTTGTGTGGGTTGAAATTTCATTGTGTTCTTCACTCAGTCACTCTAACTCGAGTCTCAGGGTGATTATTCAGCACAGTGTTACACAATGGTTAATGGGATGAACTAGTGGCATTGTCCCCAGGCCACTGAACTGTGTAATGATGTACCACTACACCAGCAAGGTAAACGGGAGCAGACATTCTCTGATTAGTTGATCTTGAAGTATTGGTAGCGGATTTAATAAACGGTAGACTTGGTGCTTTGAGACCAAAGATCCGATAGCCCACTATTGCTTGAGACTGCACAACCAGTTTACTGGGAACCTCTGTGCCGTTGCTGGGCAGTTTTTGCATTTGTGATATGGGACTGCGCCTAGTTATAATTAGAAGGGTCTCGACTCGAAATATCACCCAGTCCTTCTCCTCAGAGATACTGCCCAGCCCACTGAGTTACTCCAGCATTTTGTGTCTTATCTTCCGTGTAAACCGACATCTGCAGTTCCTTCCTGCACTCCTAGTTATAATTGTTGTTTTAATGCACTATGATGACATTTTCAAGAGAGAGTTAGGTTTAGCTCTTGGGGCTAAGGGAATCAAGGGATATGGGGAAAAAGCCCTAACGGTGTACTGATTTTGGATGAACAGTCTTGATCATATTGTATGGGGGTCGGGGCTGGCTCGATGGGCCGAATGGCCTACTCCTGTACCTATTTTATATGTTTCTATGTTTCTATTATCATCGGCTCGGTTTGGAAGTGAACAGATTCTTTAAGGTTAATTCCCTGAGGAGATCAGAGGCATTGGGACTGCTGAGCATCTACCACTAGGTGGCATTTCATGTCTTCCTGTCAACCTTTCTACAGAGTGCGCCATAGTGACATCTAGAGGCAGGAGAAAACCTTTCAAAATTCAACCCCACCCCCCCATTTTCATTCTGAAGAAGGGTCTCGACCTGAAACGTCACCCATTCCTTCTCTCCAGAGCTGCTGCCCGTCCCGCTGAGTCACTCCAGCTTTTTGTTTCTATCTTCGGTTTAAACCAGCATCTGCAGTTCGTTCCTACACATTCCAAAACATCACCTGTCCTTTCTCTCTAGAGATGCTACCTGACCCGTTGTGAGTTATTCCAGCACTTTGCGCCTCACTTCAAAATTTACTTCCACTGGTGGAATAAAATGCAGCCTTTAAACAAGCAAATTAATGGAAAAAAGGACCTACATTTCTATAGCAACTTTCAAATCACTTTCAAAACATCACAAACAATAGACAATAAACAATAGGTGCAGGAGTAGGCCATTCGGCCCTTCGAGCCAGCACCGCCATTCAATGGCTGATCATCCCCAATCAGTACCCCGTTCCTGCCTTCTCCCCGTATCCCCTGACTGCTATTTTTAAAAGCCCTATCTAGCTCTCTCTTGAAAGCATCCAGAGAACCTGCCTCCACCACCCTCATTGGCAACCAATGAGTAGTCACTGATGATGGACACAAAACGCTGGAGTAACTCAGCGGGTTAGGTAGCATGTCTGGAGAAAAGGAGTAGGTGACATTCCGGGTTGGAACCCTACATCAGACTCAGAGAAAACCCTAAAGAAGGGTTCCGACTCGAATTCTCACCTCATACTCCAGCATTTTGTGTTTATCTCCGATATAAACTAGCATCTGCAGTTCCTTCCTATACAACGAGTAGTCACTGTTGCATTCTATGGACTGCAAGAGCCAATGGGTGTGGAGCAAGGTCACACAAATAGAAATGATGAGTTAATATGGATTCAAGAAGAACTACAGATGTTACCGTCTTCAGGGAAACACCGAGTGCTGGAGGAACTCGACTGGTCAGGCAGGATTTGTGGAGGGAAATTGACAGATCCATTTCAGGTGGGTCCCTTCTTCAGACTGATTCTAAAGAAGGATCCTGACCCCAAAACTTCAACACTTCACCCACCTTTGCCTGTGTGTGAATGTGTGTGAGTAATTGGTGGTGGTCGGAGGGGCCGTAGGCGCAGATTGGCAGCCACGCTTCCGTCAGTCTGCCCCAGGGCAGCTGTGGCTACAGAAGTAGCTTACCACCACCGAGTGTGACTGAGGAGTAAATGAATACTGCGATGTAAAGCGCCTTGAGTATTAGAAAGGCGCTATATAAATCCCATCCATTATTATTATTATTATTATTATTATTATTATTATTATTATGTTTTCGAAAAACTGATTGAGGCATTACGATTGCCAGGAAAACTGCAAGAAATCCCTAACTCGCTATCTAAGTAATGGCTGAGAATCTTTTGCTTCCACCCAAACAGACAGGGAAGGGACTAAGGTGCAACACCCTGCTCAATCATGGCTCTTCATAGGTACACTACTCTGAGAATTACTGCACTGGAGATTCAGCCTTAATCTAGTTTAGTTTAGTTTAGAGATACATTGGCCATTCAGCCCACTGAGTGTGCTCTGACCATCAATCCCCGCACACTAACGCTATCTTACACGCACTAGGGACAATTTACAATTTTACCAAGCCAATTAGCCTGCAAACCTGTATGTCTTTTGAGTGTGGAAGGAAACCAGAGCACCTGGAGAAAACCCACGAGGGTCACGAGGAAAACGTACAAACGCCATAGAGCCAACACCCGAAGTGAGGATCGAACCTGGGACCCTGACGCTGCAAGGCAGCAACTCTACCGCTGTGCTACCATGCCGTATCTCTCAGGATCTCCTGAGATTCACCATGTGTGCTCAAGTCTCCACTGTAGGATTTGAGTCCAGAACCGTGAATAGTACATAGCAAGAAGCGTAGGAGCTTGGTAAAAGTAACCCTGAGAATTGCAGAGGATTAAAACACAGCAGAGAACAGCATTGGTTTGCTGCGTCTGAAGTAGGATTTCGGCCCGAAACGTCGCCTATTTCCTTCGCTCCATAGATGCTGCTGCACCCGCTGAGTTTCCCCAGCAATTTTGTGTACCTTCGATATTCCAGCATCTGCAGTTCCCTTTTGAACAGCATTGGTTTGCTCATGCCTAGCTGTATTGTGCGAGTATGCTTCCAACTTTCTGGTGATAGTTCCAAAATAGTAGAACTACGCTCCATGCTGTCTTTAATTTAAAAGGAGTGAACATTTTAGAGTTGACTTTATTAAACTTCAGAGTTGTACAATGTATCAAGTGGTATTTGATACTGATGTTGTAGAGAGTATATCAGAAAAGGGGCAGACTCCTACATTTGAAAAAGAAAGTTGATGTATATTTCACATAATATATATCAGTTTATTCATAGTGCCTTTATGTTAATACTGTACAGAAAATGGCAGTGATCCAAATCTCATAACCCACAGCTATTCGGGATTTGTGTGCGTGCGTGTGTGTTCTCTTTCAAAACAATGGTTTCTTTATGAAAGACGCAGATAATTTAATTTAGTTTAGTTTACTTTAGTTTAGAGATGCAGCACGGAAACAGGCCCTTCGGCCCACCGAGCCCGCACCGACCAGCGACCCCCACACACTAACACTACCCTACACACACTGGGGACAATTTAAATTTATACCAAGCCAATTAACCTACAAACCTGTACGTCTTTAGAGTGCGTGAGGAAACCGAAGTTCTTGGAGAAAACGCACGCAGTTTACAGGTAGAACGTGCAAACTCCGTACAGACAGCATCCATTGTCAGGATCGAACCCGGGTGTCTGGCGCTGGTACAAAATCAGGCCATTCAGCCCAACTAGTATTCACACAAGCCCTCTCCCACCTGCCTTCACTTCACCCTTTGCGCTCATCCCTCTGTCCCTTGTGCATCTATCCAGTTAATTATCTCCACTGATCCATCTGGTGGTGTCTTCACACTTCACATTCTCACCATGCTTTGTGGAAAGATTTCTTCCAAATTCCCAATTGGATTAATTAGTGAGACTCTTATACTTTTGGCCCCAGACTTGGTCTCCCTGACAATTCCTCTTGTGCTGGTTGGTGTTGAGAGATAAAGGGGTTTCACTCGAGTCAGCGGTGGGTAGAGAGAGTTGCCTCTGGGCCCGCTAAAAAAAAGCTTATCACTGTACCTCGGAACACGTGACAATAAACTAAACTGCGCTTGATAGGTAAAGGGGGGTTGATTGGTAGATAAGTGTCAGGTCGGGAAGGGACGGGAGGAGATGGTGATGGAGACTAGGAGGTGAAAAGTGGAGAGTAAAGGGCCTGTCCCACGAGCATGCGACTCCATGTGGCAAGCACGACCTAAAGGGCCTGTCCCACGAGCATGCGACTCCATGCGGCAAGCACGACCTAACGTGGTCGCTTGAGCCGTACGGCCTCGCGGGGCCGGTCCCACTTCGATCGCCGGAGCCGTATGGAGTTGTGCGGAGCTGGTCCCGACATCGCGCGGGGCTCCGAAAAACTGATCGTGTTCAAAAGTTCCGCGCGGCAACGGCCTGCCGGCCCGCAGCCGCCTCGACGCCGTACGTCACGCGCGAACTTCCCGCCGAATTCGCTCGAACTTCATGTCACTCACTCGACCTCCGCGCGGTCCCCGCTTCTGGTTTGGTCGCGCTTGCCGCATGCATTCGCATGCTCGTGGGACAGGCCTTTAAAAGTCTGCATGTCGAGGAGTCTGAAAGGAAAGGAGTGGTGGAGGGAGTCCCACCCTGCAAGTGTGCGGGAATCTCAGGCTACATTTCATTGTGGTTGAAATAGAGAGTGAAACGTGTCTGCATTAGCAGTGCTGTCCGTGGCTCCAGGAACCCACGGAGCAGCGTTGGTGATTATACCAGCGCTGGTCTCTGGCACTCTGCCCTTTATTTGAGGGTAGTAGACATATTGATAGCGTCAAAGTGCCGAAGGGTTGCGTGGGAAAACAGGAGATTGGAGGAATAGAAACACAGAAAACGTAGAAAATAGGGTGCAGGAGTAGGCCATTCGGCCCTTCCAGCCTGCACCACCATTCAATATGATCAGGGCTGATCATCCAGAATCAGTACCCGGTTCCTGCTTTCTCCTTGATTCTGTTGGCCCTTAGAGCTACTGTATATCTAACTCTCTCTTGAATACATGTATGGTACAAAATCAGGTCATTCAGTGAATTAGTCTCCACTGCCTTCGGTAGAATGACCATAAATCTAAATGAAAATGGACCAGCTTCTATATCATGTGCAAGATGCCCATTTATTGAGTCATATTCCACCATCTATTATCTGCAAATGTGTTTTCCCGTTGAAAATCCATCCACCAGTGGACCCTGGACTGTGGTGGACTGAGCACAAAGGGTTGCTTTGACTATAGTGTGTGTCGTGACTCGGTGGCCTGTGTATGAAGGGAAGCCAGTGATCCCAAGTGTGTCGCTACAGTGTTTGCAACCATTTGTTCAACTTGTTAGTGGGACCTCTGCTCACCCAAACAACCCATGAATTTTCTTTCCTACTCCTGTTCACCCCCCCCCCCCCCCCACAGTCCATGGTTCAGTTGAGGTTATTGTCACGTGTACCGAGGTACAGTGAGATGATTTTGTTGTGTGATGTCCAGTCATCGGAAAGACAATACGTGATTGCAATCGAGCCATTTACAGTAGACAAAAGTGCTGGAGAAACTCAGCGGGTGCAGCAGCATCTATGGAGCGAAGAAAATAGGCAACGTTTCAGGCCGAAACCCTTCTTCAGTGTTCCCCTGGACATTTCATTTGGTGCAAGTGCCCTCCCCTTTTGCTCAGCCCATGTGTTAGCTTTGTCCCAATGGGTCAGACCCCTCTGCCGAGACATCGTCGTGGAATCCAGGGTGAATGGCTGGCACTACTGAGGGGGTTACAGCAGCGTACAAGGCGGTGTTATATCTATGGGTGTTCAAATGAAGCCCCGTCTGTCCTCTCAGTTCATCATCTCTCAGAGCAGAATTGGGCCATTTGGCCCATCGTGTCCAATTCGCCATTCAACCATGGCTGATCTATCTTTCCCTCTCAACCCCATTCTCCTGCCTTCTCCCCATAACCCCTGACACCTTTACGAATCACCCGTACTATATAGCCAGTATATAAACATCACAGATGGGGATGAGACAAAGATAGATGTAGGGTCTCGACCCAAAATGTCACCCATTCCTTCCTTCTAGTGATATGTCTGCCTGTCCCACCGAGTTACTCCAGGATTTTGCGTCCACTTGGTGGAAGCCCACGCAGTCACTAGGAGAACGTGCAAACCCTGCGTTGAAGCGTTGAGCCGAGAACGGAAGTGTGCGTTAGTGAGTGCGTAGACAAAAATGCTGGAGAAACTCAGCGGGTCAGGCAGCATCTGTGGTGCGAAGGAATAGGTGACGTTTCGGGTCGAGACCTTTAAGGGCCCGTCCCACTTTCACGACCTAATTCACAACCTTTTTTACTCGTGGACATTTTTCATCAGGCTAGAAAAAACGCCCCGACCTACTTGATGCCACGAGCACCTACGACTAGCATCACGGCCTGCTACGTCCTACCTACGACCTCGTGACGACCATGCTGCGAGTATGAGTCAAGGGCAAACTCGGCAGAGGTCGTGAATTAGGTCATGAAAGTGGGACAGGCCCTTTATTCACTTAGTGAGTATGAGTGTGTGTGCTCCCTACCTACTGCCCAGATTCCCTGTGATCCCAACTGCAGGATCTATAAAACGCAGCAGGATAAGTGGTTCAGTGCATCAATGTAAAATGATACCGAAGCACTGGAGAAAATAAGGGGAAGATTTACAATGATGATTCCAGAACGGAGAGGTTATAACGAGCAGGAAAACATAAACCAGCCTGGACTTACTTCCCCAGTGAAAAACAGAACAAAGTTGATTGATTAAATGCCTTTAAATTGTCAGAATTCTTTGATAGATGCAGAGATAAAGCTTCACCAGTGGAGAAAGTCAACGCTCGGAGGAAAAGTATAACATTTGCTGGAAATAATTTCAAACACAAATTCAATACAGCGCCACGGTGGCACAGCGGTAGATTTGCTGCCTTACAGCGCTAGAGGCCCAGGTTCGATCCTGACTACGGGTGCATGTCGGTACGGAGTTGGTACGTCCTGCGTGTGTTTTCACCGAGATCTTCGGTTTCCTCCCACACTCCAAAGACGTACAGGACCGTTTGTAGGTTAATTGGTTTGGTACAACTGTAAAATCGCCCCTTAGCGTGTGTAGGATAGTGCGGGGATCGCTGGTCGGTGTGGGCTCGGGTCAGCTGAAGGGTCTGTTTCCGCACTGTATCACAAAGACTAAAACTAAGCAACATCACCAAAGCAGATTATCTGGTCACAATCACATTTGCTGTTTAAATCACAAAGGTCCTTTTGTGTATTAAACAGCATCTGGAGTTCTTTGTTTCCGCACTTGCTGTTTGTCGTACATACGTTGCCTTACTTCCTACAACAGTTGAGCACACGTCAGAGAGTGCTTAATTGACCTTAAACCAGTGCATTGTGATGGAATGGGTGGGGAGGTGGGAGTGCTGGGTGACATGAAAGAATGCAAGCTTCCGTTTTATCTCTGATTCACTGAATAATCGGCGAACATGAAACAAAATGAACCAGATACCCAGTGGATGTTTTAGTTTAGTTTAGTTTAGAGATACAGCGCGGAAGCACTGAGTCCGCACCGACCAGCGATCCCCGCACATCGACACTACCCGACAAACACACCAGGGACAACTTACGCTCATATCAAGTCAATTAACCGAAAAAACAAAACCTGTACGTCTTTGGAGTGTGGGAGGAAATCGTAGATCTCGGGAGAAAACCCACGCAGTCACGGGGAGAACGTGCAAACTCCGTACAGACAGCACCCGTAGTCGGGATTGAACCCGGGTCTCTGGCGCTGCAAGGCAGCAACTCTACCGCTGTGCCACCGTGCCACCCTAACAATGTATCCCAAGTCACATTTGCAGGAAGTAGGAAGTACCACCCATACATTTACATTCTACAAGTCTGAAGAAGGGTTTTGGCCCGAAACATCGCCTATTTCCTTCGCTCCATAGATGCTGCCTCACCCGCTGAGTTCCTCCAGCATTTTTGTCTACCTTCGATTTTCCAGCATCTGCAGTTTCTTCTTGTACATTCTACAAGTTATACAAATGCACATTCGCCAACTTTGCAGCCGATTTCCACGCACGCCCTTCATCCAACTCACTTCATGGTTCTTTGTGGTCAGGGATGGTTTGGTTTTCTCCTGCACTCTCGGTTACTTTTTGTCCTTGGCGTCTCCTTGTGCTGTTCTCACTCCCCTTTGCATTCCTTCTGTCATCCCTCTCTTGAACAAACGGAGATTGCTTTGTGCTCATCAGGCCCATTGTGAGAGCGGGGCGGGCAGATTTATCATTGAGACGTGGTGGTAATTGTCAGGGAGGGGTCGTTGGACACAGGGAATGGATAATTGATCTAATGGCCTGAGTGGAACTATAACTAGCTGCCCGTTTCACAGAGTGCACATGTTAAAAGCTGCACGTTGTGTCACATCCTCTCTGCTCCATTTTAATGTTCTAATTTAATTTGTTGGCAAGCACAGAGTTTGCAACCCATTATAATTACATGTTATTTTGTTCTTCTGAGCGTAATGCCAACAAGATCGTTAAAAAAAACCCAACTTAAAGCAGCAAATTGCAGTAAGAATTTTTTTTAAAACAAGCTCGATGAGGGTTTGTTTCTGTCCAGGACCATAAAAAGCCTCCAGGAAGCTCTGACTCATGAAACAGTTCGAGAGGTCTAATGATTGGTACATTGCAAATGCTGGCCAGCATTCAATGATTACTCCGCATGGCTGAGAACAGCAGGGGGTCGTGGTGGGGAGGGGGGTTCGTGGTGGGGAGGGTCCCGGAATTCCCAAGGCATTTTTTTTTACAAATTTGTATTCCCCAAATGTGGATCAGCTTCCACTGGGAGTTCCACTCGGGAATTGGTGGAATCTCGGGGGTGAAATGGAGGTGTGGGATCTGAGTGCAGGAATATCAAGAAGCACAGTGGTTCATCGGTTTATTACCACGTGTACAATGAAATACATTTTTTTTTTTCAAATAGCTCAGCAAGACTATCACCATGCAGAATTGCAATCTCCCGGTTAGTACAGAATGGACAACACACTGGGTGGGGCATGATCTCAGGTCTTTGATATTAGTAGCATCCACTGAGACAAGGCAAACATCTAGATTGAGAGAAAAGGGTGCTCTTCAGATATAGAGATTGGTAACTAATAACTACATCATTTACCAATGAATTCCCATCAGTCTGAAGAAGGGTTTCTGCCCGAAACGTCGCCTATTTCCTTCGCTCCATAGATGCTGCTGCACCCGCTGAGTTTCCCCAGCAATTTTGTGTACCTTCATTTACCAATGAATACAGGTTTGTAGGTTAATTGGCTTGGTATATGTAAAAATTGTCCCTAGTGGGTGTAGGATAGTGTTAATGTGCAGGGATCACTGGACGGTGTGGGCCCGATGGGCCGAAGGGCCTGTTTCCACACAGTATTTCTAAACTAAACTAAACGGATGTAAATGCAGGCCAGTGCTTCAAGTTTACTTTAGTTTAGTTTAGTTTAGAGATACAGTGTTGAAACAGGCCATTCGGCCCACCGGGTCCGCGCCGACCTGCGATCCCTGCACTATCCTACACCCACTAGGGACAATTTTCACATTTACCAAGCCAATTAACCTACATACCTGAATACCTATAGGTCTTTGGTTTGTGGGAGGAAACAGAAGATTACGGAGAAAATCCACGCAGGTCACTCAGGGAGAACGTACAAACTCCGTGCAGACAGCACCCGCAGTCGGAATCGAACCTGGGTCTCCGGTGCTGCAAGCGCTGTAAGGCAGCAACTCTACCGCTGTGTAACCGTGCCGCCCTAGTTTAGTTTATCGTTGTAACATGTACAGATATACAGTGAGAAGCATTGTTTTACATGCTATCCAGTCAAATCGAGCTATGAGTACAATCATACAGAATTGAAGTGAATAAGAGTAGGTCTTCTGCAACAGCTCATAGAGAGTTGCCAAGACTAGATTAGATGGGACATCTTGCTCAGCATGGACAAGGGGGGCCGAAGGGCCTGTTTCCATACTCTATATCTATGAATCTAAACTCCGACCCTATCTTAAACCTCTCAAGTCGCTGAAAAGTCTGATTTTGGTTTGCAAAAGACCAGGAAAGGGCAATATTGGCAAGTCAGTGGTGTGGTGGCAGTGTGTAGAACTTTGTTCAAACCTCCTACTCTCTTCCCCCCCCCCCCCCCCCCCCCCCAACCCCCACCCCCACCCCCCGCTTCATCATGTTCCTCCATTCCTTTCTCCTTCCAGCTTACTCTCCGATCACCTCTGCCATCCGCCTGAATGGCCGTTGTGTGAGCAAGTTCTGGGTGAAATAAAACTCCAGAATTTCCTACTTAAATCACTAAATGTATTACAGTTATGGCTGTATTCGTACTCTCCCATCCCTGGTAGCAATTTAGCATTTAATATGCCAACCCTATTTATAACTTTTGTCTGTCTTGTTTTTTCTTTGTTAAAAAAAACCGAGCCATAATGTGTTTAGGCTCCAGGTGGAATACATTAAATTTAGTTTCTTCTCTGCGAATCTTTGCACGTTCCTCTTATGGATTATGGAGGCCACAACTGAGGGAAGATCTCCCACTGAGATGATTTGATCATTCCTCGCGCAGTCAAAGGCAGCGGCAACATTTCTGACTTTGTGCACAGAATTTGATGACTCGTGCCCTCAATTGACTGCATTTCAGTCAGTGGAAATCACCTTGCTTTTATTGGCGGGAGTCTTTTCTAAGGGAGAACCGTAAATGTGGAGAATAGGAACACACCGGTGATTGAGATACACTACCTGGTTCAGTGGTCGCATCACAGTCTGGTTCGGCAACTCAAATACCCAGGAATGGGCGGCACAGTGGCGTAGCCGTGGAACGCCCGAGAGCCGGGTTCGATCCCGACTACGGCTGCTTGCCTGCATGGAGTTTGTGCGCTCTCCCGTGACCTGTGTGGCTTTTCTCCGAGATCATGGGTTTCCTCCCACACTCCAAAGACGTACAGGTTTGTAGGTTAATTGGCTTGGTATATATGGGGGGGGGGGGGAAATTGTCCCTAGTGTGTGTAGGATAGTGTTAATGTGCGGGGATCGCTGGTCGGTGCAGACTCAGCGGGCCGAAGGGTCTGTATCTCTAAACTAAATTAAACTAAACAAAGGAGATTACAAAAGGTGGAGGACACTGCCCGATCCAACACATTAATTGCCTCCCTGTCATCAATAGGAGGTGCTGCTTCTAAAAGGCAGCCAGTATCATCAAGGTCCCACACCACCCTGACCACACTCTCATTTCTCTCCCACCATCGGGAAGTGGCAACAATCAAAGAAACTGAAGACTAATTCCATCCCCACTTTTGTTTGGAATCGGGAGTTTTTTTTTTTCAAACATCCAAAGATATTTTTAAGTGGCCAGTGTGGTTATGGAAATTCATTTGTAAATGCAATTGTGTAACAGCCTCAAGCTCTTCAGAGAACGAAGGATTGTATTTGTATGCTTTCCACCTTTTTTGTGTAACATTCTTGTGGGTTATTTCCTGATGTAAATGCCACTGTTGAAAATGCCAAACTCCAACTAAACAGTTTCCAGCTGTTATCAGGCAATGGAACAGTCCTCTCATCAGCTCGAGTGATGTTCTGACCTCCCATCTATCTCATTGGAGACCTTCTAACTATCTTTTATTGGGCGTTATCTTGCACTATATGGTTTATCCTTTATCTGTATACTGTGGATGGCTTGATTGGAATCATGTACAGTTTTCTTTCACTGGACACAAAATGCTGGAGTAACTCAGGGGGACAGGCAGCATCTCTGGAGAGAAAGAATAGGCTGACATTTTAGGTCGAGACCCTTCACTCTTAACTATTGAAGATAGTCACTAAATGCTGCCTGTCCCGCTGAGTTACTCCAGCATTTTGTGTCTATCTTCGGTTTAAACCAGCATTTGCAGTTCCTTCCGACACACCCTTGACTATTGACTCTTGAAGGGAGTTTGCTATGTATTTACAACCACGGCCATTTACAACTCATGAGCATCTTGCAAAGTGGGACAATAGGTTTTCAGATACAACAAGCAGCACGGTGGCATAGCGGTAGAGTTGCTGCCTTACAGTGCCAGGGACCCGGGTTCGATCATGACTATGTGTACTGTCTGTACAGAGTTTGTACATTCTCCCCGTGACCTGCGAGGGTTTTCTCTGAGATCTCCGGTTTCCTCCCACACTCCAAAGATGTGTAGGTTTGTAGGATCATTGGCTTGGTATAAATGGCTGGTCGGTGCGGACTCGATGGGCCGAAGGGCCTGTTTCTGCATTGTATCTGTAAACTAAACTAAACTAAACTCATGAGTATCTTGCACAGTGGGACAGCAGGTTTTCAGATAGGATGTAGGAGATTGCAATTTAAAGGAAGGAACTGCAGATGCTGGTTTAAACCGAAGATAGACACAAAAAGCTGGAGTAACTCAGTGGCACTTGCAGCATCTCTGGAGAGAAGGAATAGGTGACGTTTTGGGTCAAGACCTTTCTTCAGACTCTTTAAAGTTCAGACAATGTATAGCTGTTTTTCAAGTATCAGTGAAGTGATGGGAAGATCCTTTATTATCTTGTCTGGGTTGAGGGGGTACAAGGATTTTCTAAGTGTCCACCACTGCATGTTCATGCCTGCGGATCTGTACCAGTGTGTAGAGGAATGAACTGTGTTGTGCTGGCATTTGTTCTTCTAGGCTGTTTAAACCAGTGATCAATTTGATGAAAGTTTCCTGGTCTTTTACAAGTGTTTTCGAGTGATGCTACCAATGGGAAACAGAACCACAACATAGATTTCTGCACAGCTGTAAAGGGACATTTAATTAAATTGACACAGGAAGGAACTCGTTTAAAGATTTTCCAATCACTTGCTGGACCTGGGTGGGAATGTTAAGAATTGTCCATTCCTCTTCAATGGCCCAATGGTAGTTTACTGCCCAAGTAGCGGGGAACAGTGACATTTATTTTTGATTACAGTTCTATATAAATATCGCTATACATAAACAGAAGATAGACACAAATTGCTGGATTAACTCAGCGGGTTGGGCAGCATTTCTCGAGGAATTGAATAGGTGACGTTTCAGGCCCAGACACTTCTACTTGAGCCGAAACGTCACCTATTCCTTTTCTCCAGAGATGCTGCCTGACCCGCTCAGTTACTCAGGCATTTTATGTCTATCTTCGGTGTAAACCCGCATCGACAGTTCCTTAAGAAGGGTTTCGGCCCGAAACGTTGCCTATTTCCTTCACTCCATAGATGCTGCCGCACCCGCTGAGTTTCTCCAGCATTTTTGTTTACCTTCTACAGTTCCTTCACTACACTATACATAAGCAGTTAGATACACGTTAGATAAGCAACTCTGATGCAATACAAGTCTATAGTGGTAGAATAATGAGACAGTATAGAGTCGCCAGATTTGGCACCAATTTCACGTCCCAGTTGTTGTAATTGCAGGGTTCTTGACCTGAAATTTGACCTGAAACTTAATTTCTGATTCAGGTGCCCATAACAGATTGTTCTGATTAGATTAACAGAGGTAAAGGAAAGATGTAGCAACTGAACCGAAGCCCAAAGCTACGTGAAGCAACGTCTCTTGTATAGGATTGCATTGAAGCTTATATTTTCTCTTGGCTTTGAAACCTAGATGGGCCTGGGGTATTCTGTAATGCCAAAGCATCATGTTTACAGCTTTGCACTGACTTCAGTGCATCATTACGGAGAATTGCGCAATGAGAGATGTTGCGAAGATTTCCATCTCATGTTGATTCCTCCCCTGCATCTTGCATTTGCCACCACCCTCTCACTCCATTCCAATTTGCAACTCTTGCCATCATCTTTGCTCCTCTAATCAGGGAGTATCAGATTCAGATTCAGATCCAGATTCAATCTTTATTGTCATTGTGCAGTGTGCAGTACAGAGACAATGAAATGCAGATAGCATCTCACCCAGAAGAGCCAACGTAGAATAATGAGCAGTAAAATATATATACGTATATACAGTCATAGTAGTGCAATTTTTCTGGGGGAAGGAACGTCCGGGGGGGGGGGGGGGGGTGACTGGCAATCACCAAGGTGCAGAGTTAAGTTGTGTAACAGCCGCCGGGAAGAAGCTGTTCCTGAATGGTAGGAGGGTAAACAGTCTGTGGTTGGGGTGAGAGCAGTCCTTGGCGATGCTGAGCAGACATCGCTTGCTTTGGACAGACTCAATGGAGGGGAGTGAGGAACCGGTGATGCGTTGGGCAATTTTCACCACCCTCTGCAGTGCTTTCCGGTCGGAGACAGACCAGTTGCCATACCATACTGTGATACAGTTGGTAAGGATGCTCTCGATGGTGCAGCGGTAGACGTTCACCAGAATCTGAGGAGACAGGTGAACCTTCTTTAGTCTCCTCAGGAAGAAGAGACGCTGGTGAGCCTTCTTGACCAGAGTTGAGGTATTGTAGGTCCAAGAGAGGTCATCGGAGATGTTGACCCCCAGAAACCTGAAGGTGGAAACACGTTCCACCTCCGTCCCGTTAATGTGGATGTGGGATACTTTGTTTCTGGTTATCTATCTAGGCCTGCACGGTGGTGCAGCGGGTGGAGCTGCTGCCTCACAGCGCCAGTGATCCGGGTTCAACCCTGACCTCGGGAGTTGTCCGTGTGAACCAAGTTTGCGACAACACACTTCACCCCATACACTAACAATTTACAATTTACAGAAGCCAAATAACGTGTTTGAAGAAGGTTCTCGACCTGAAATGTCACCTATTCCTTTTCTCATAGATGCTGTCTGACCTGTTGAGTTTCTCCGGCTTTTTGTGTCTATCTTCGGTATAAACCAGCATCTGCAGTTCTTTCTTACACACAACATACAAACCTGTACGCCATTGGAAAGTGGGAGGAAACCGGAGGATCCCCGGAGAAAACCCACGCGGTCACGGGGAGAACGTACAAACTCAGTACCCATAGCCAGGATCGAACCCGGGTCTCTAAGGCAGCAACTCTACCGCTGTGCCACCTTGCCGCACATTCCTTCTTGTACAATGAGTTGCTTGCTTTGAATACTGACATATTTCTTTGGCAGTTCATGGCTGGGTCTCTTTGTCGACAGTAGCTGAAAATCTGCCCATTTTGATTCCTGATCTCAGTTGTGGGATAAATATTAGCCCAGATTCTATTTCACCTTTTGAAATAACTTCATGAGAATGGTGCTGTTGTCCCAAAGAATGATAATACGCCCATTGAATGGTGCAGTTGACAGTGTAACAGTGCTGCAATACCTAAAGGAAGTGCCAGCCTAGACATTGTGTTTAAATCTCTGGAGTGAAACTAGACACCACATCTTCTGGCTGTAGGACATGCCTATTACCCATTAAATTTAACATGGGCTATCTGATACAGCATCACAGAGGGTGTAACTACAGTCCTGTATGTGGTTGCTCAGGGCTGTAATGCGATTATATTTGGAGATTGCTAATACCCCACCCTATGTTATAATGGGTGCAGAAAGGAACTACAGATTATACTGAAGATAGACACAAAGTACAGGAGTAAGTAACTCAGCGGGTCAGGCAGCATCTCTGGAGAAAAAGGATGGCTGACGATTCGGGTCGGGTCTGAAGAAGGGTCTCGACCCGAAACGTCACCTATCCTTTTTCTCCAGAGATGCTGCCTGACCCATTGAGTTATGGGGCTGTCCCACTGTACGAGCTAATTCAAGAGTTCTCCCGAGTTTCCCCTGATTCGAACTCGGAGAATTACGGTAATAGCCGCTCGTAGGTACTCGGGGCTCTCATGGACATTTTTCAACGTGTTGAAAAATCTTCACTAGATTACTGTGTTTCCCGAGTACCTGCCGTTAGCGTTAGGAGCCGCTAAGAGACGTCCTGAGCTCCGACGTACCCGCTACGTACATTCTACGTGCTTACCACGAGTTTGATTTTTGTTTAAACACGGGAGAGCTCTTGAATTAGCTCGTACAGTGGGAAAGCCCCTTTACTCCAGCACTGTGTCTATCTTCTAGTTTATAATGGACTGTGTAGGGCAGAGCTCTGGTGCTCAGGTCAATTCCAGAGCATTGACTCCTGTCTTGTGTAGAGGATCTGAATTTACAACCTATGGTAACTTTAAGATTAGCAACTGCAGTACAACCTAATTCTTCTGGTAAGCCACAATGGTAAACCTTGCAGAAGATAAATCACTCAGTGTTTCCCATTGCTCCACATTTGCAGTCTGTAACAACAGCTTCCATTTGTATAATTCCTCTAAAATAGCAATAGGCACCAGAAAGCTTTGCAGGGGAGCCATCCTATACAAAACTGACCACAAACTATTCACTATAAACTCAGGCTCAGTCTGAAGAAGGGTCTCGACCCGAAACATCACCCATTCTTTCTCTCCAGAGATGCTGCCTGTCCCGCTGAGTTACTCCAGCATTTGGAGTCTATTTTCACTATAAACTCAGGCAACTATAACCTCATTCAGTTATTCTGTTATTGCTTCAGTATTTGTTTTTTCCACCACTTCAGATTTGCATAGAGTCGTACAGTACGGAAACAGGCCCTTCAGCCCAACTTGTCCAGCCCAACCAAGTCACCCCAAATAAGCTAGTTCCATTTGCCTGCATTTGAACCACATTCCTCTAAACGGTTCCTATCCATGTACTTGTACAAGTGTCGTGTAAAGGCCGTTATAGTATCTGCCTCAACTACCTCCTCTGGCAGCTCGTTCCATATCCCCGCCTCCTTTAACTATCTCCTTTAGATTTTAGACGTTAGAGATACAGCGTGGAAACAAGCCTTTCTGCCCACATAGTCCATGACAACCAGCGATCATCCCATGTGCAGTACTAGCATCATCCTACACAGTGGGGACAATTGACAATGTTACAGAGGCTAATTAACCTACAAACCTGTACGTCTTTGGAATGTGGGAGGAAACCAGAGCACCCGGAGAAAACCCATGCAGTCAATGGGAGAACGTGGAAACTCCATACAGACAGCGCCCATAGTCAGGATCGAACCTGGATCTCTGGCGCACCAAAACTCTACCGCTGCGCCTTTGGCACTGTGCTGTCCTTTGGCAACTCATTCCATATATCTACCGCCCTCTGTGGGAAAATGGTGCCCATCTGGTTCCTATTAAATCTTGCTCCTCTCACTTTAAACCTGTGACCTCTGGCTCCTCAATAGACAACAGACAATAGGTGCAGGAGTAGGCCATTCAGCCCTTCAAGCCTGCCATGGTATCATACCCGGGGTAAAAGACTCCCTGCCTTCACCCTACTTCGTTCAGCACGGTGGCGCAGCGGTAGAGTTGCTGCCTTACAGCGACGGAGACCCGGGTTCAATCCCAACTACGGGTGCTGTCTGCACGGAGTTTGCACGTTCTCCCCGTGGCCTGCGTGGGTTTTCTCCGAGATCTTCGGTTTCCTCCCACACTCCAAAGACGTACAGGTTTGTACATCAATTGGCTTGGTATAAATGTAAATGTGTAGGATAGTGTTAATGTGCGGGGATTACTGGTCGGTGCGGGCTTGATGGGCCGAAGGGCCTGTTTCCGCGCTGTATCTAAACTCTAAACTATCTATTGCACAATATCTTTGCATCATTCTGCTGTTTTGCCTCTGTTTCGCAGTCTATCACCACTGTGTGCTATTGACTTTGTGAGCTTCATGTGAACAAGCAATTCATTGCCCCCTGGTGTATATGACAATAAACTCATCTGAATCTGAATCGGGATGGTAATTCCAGAACTGATAATTAACACGTTGCTTAACTGGGAACGAGCTGGTCTGTGAAGGAGACCTGATGCAAGCTGTTCTTTTAGGCAGCAACCCATGTATGAGCTGATGTCAGCGGATCTGTTTAGGAAAGAACTGCAGATACTGGTTTACACCAAAGATAGACACAAGATGCTGGAGTATCTCAGCGGAACAGGCAGCTGAGTTACTCCAACATTTCGTGGAATCTGTTAATACAATGACTGCAGTTCTAAAGTACAATACATTAATAGGTATGCCTTACACTACCAGAGACCCTGGTTCGATGCTGACTGCGGATGCTGTCTGTATGGAGTTTGCACGTTCTCCCTGCGACCGTGTGGGTTTTCTCTGCATCCACTGGTTTCCATCCACACTTCAAAGACGTACAGGGTTGTAGGTTATTTGGCTTCGGTATAAAATTGTAAATTGCTCCCTAGTGTGTAGGATAGTGCTAGTGTACAGGGTTGGCACAGTCTCATGTCGAAGGGCCTGTTTCAACAGGGTTCCTCCAGTACAACTTTCATCTAAAGTAAAGTCTTTCGGAAGCCCAGAGGTTGTTAAAAGTCTGTTTTCTTGTGCTAAAAGGAAAATTGCATTCCCAGCGAATGTGCCTCATGGAATTCAGAGAAAGTAAATCCTGTTCTGGTAGTTTTCTTCCGACATCCAATGTTCATGAGGTGTTTGTCTCAGTAAACCTCAGCTACACAGAATCTCGGCATGAAAAGGCACATATCACATTTCAGCGCTTTACGGAGATCTTACCGCCTCTCTCTCTCACTCTCTCGCTCTCTCTCTCGCTCTATCAGCTGCTAATTTGAAAAGTCAACCTTTCGTGTTTTGCTTTTCCATCCAGCATTCAGCAAGTGTTTGTGATTTCCTGGCCGTTTGAGTCGTCTGGAGGCGCGACTCAGTTTTGTCCTCCGACCCCATGAGGTCGCTTTGTGCAGTGAAGTCCCCCCCCTTGTGAAAGATTCTTTTGGCCTTTTGTTTCAGCAGGCATCTGGAAGAGGGACGGGGTGGGAAAAAAAAACACTCTGCAGGGGGTTTGATTGTTCTCTGGCGCTCCTGCCAGACTCTGCCTCCTGTGCCCAACACGCTGTTAAAACACAAAGCATTCCTGGACCTGCCTGTTGCAGGAGGAGTGACCCACACACAGCTGACGGTCACGGGACAGTATCAGGCCTTCTTCCAAGCCTGGAGTGGGAGGTGGGTGGGCATTGAGAGCTAATGCCTGATAATCCATTGACATGCAAGGCATTTCATTTACCGCGAGGGCTTTGTTGGGTTTGCCGGTGCTGGTAAACAATGAGATAGGCACAATGTGGTGGAGTAAAGGGCCTCTCCCACTTGGGCGTCATTTGCACGTCACACAGGTGGCGCGCGAAGGTTTTGTGAATCCCAAAATCCTGGTTTTCCGCACGCGACGGTGCATCACTGCCTACGTCACCACGCACCATGCGCACGTAATGCACGCCATGCGCGCCTCATGTACGCGCCACGATGCCTGTTTCCTGTATCTCTGAACTAAACTAAACAACTACCTCCTGCTTTTTGTTTTCTTAACTCGCTTTGTGACTTAAGATGCAACTTTTCCAGGAAGATGGAATAAAAGAGCTTTTATGTTTGTGCATAACTTCATTCACCTTTGGGAGAGTGAGAAAGTTCTGCTATGTTCCCCCACGGCAGTACATTCCAAGGGACTCGTGGAGTATAAGCAATTTGCAGCAGAAAAGAACCTATTCATCCCGTCATATTCCACTGCTCAGTGTAGCCTTTCAGACTCATCCAACTTTCAAGCTCTCTATGACCCTGTAGATATTTTTTTTAATTTCCAAAACAAACTTTACATTAGAACATCAAAGCTCATCGAGCAGGCCTTCAATGTGCAAAGAGTTTTTGTCTCAATGCCTTTTTGAGACGGCAAATTCTAGACTTTGCATATTTGGGCAAATGTAAAATTCCCTAAAGGACTTGGACGCCATTTGCACGTAATTTACGCGACATAATTTATGCGTCACGCATGGTGCGCATTACGCGCACATAGTACGTGGTGACGTAGGCAGTGACACGCAGTTGCACGTGGCGCACCAGGATTTTGGGATGTACAAAATCTTTGCGCGCCATCTGCATGACCACTTGTAAACAATCCTGACCCGAAACATCACCTAGCCATGTTCTCCAGAAATGTTGCCTGACTCGTTGAGTTCCTCCAGCACTTTGCTTGTTCTTTGTTTTGTAAACCAGCATCTGCAGTTCCTTGAGTCTATAGTTCACTTGCATTGGGAGGAAGGACACAGGTTTGCAGTTGTTGACCCTGTTGAAGGAAGGGAACGTTTTGCAGCCATCACCCAAAGTGAAAAATCAATATGCCTTGGAGCTTTCCCACTTGGTACACAGAACTGGAGTAATGACTGAGATTTGAATCCAATAGAGAGGATCTAACTCTCTCTCGAAAGCATCCAGTGAATTGGCCTCCACTGCAGAGAATTCCACAGATTCACAACTCTCTGGGTGAAACTGGTTTTCCTCATCTCAGTCTTAAATGGCCCTCCGCTTATTCTTAAGCTGAGACCCCTGGTTCTCGACTCCCCCAACATCGAGAACATTTTTCCTGCTGTTCTGCTCAAGATTCTAGCATCTGCAGTCTCTTGTGTCTCGATCTTGCACTGGTGTACCAGCCTTTTAGAGTCATAGACACATATCACAGAAACAGGCCAAACTGAGTCTGCACAGACCACATGCCATCAATGACACTAAACCTTCATGAACTGCATTCTAATTGTCCCCTCATTCCCCTCAGATCTCCTCAGATTCCTTCCCCGTCTACACAATAATGGCGATTTACAATGGTTAATTAGCCTGCGCGTCTAGAGGATGTGGGAGGAAACTGATGCACCGAGGAAGCTCACACGATCACTATGAGAACGTGCAAACTCCGCACAGATAGCACTGGAGTTCAGGTTGAACCAAGGTCACTGCAGCTGTGAGGCAGCAGCTCTACAAGTTGTGCAATCCTGTAACCTTATCTCAATGGCACAGTAGTGCAGCGGTAAAGTTGCTGCCTTGCAGCACCAGAGACCTGGGTTCAATCCTGACTACGGGTGCTGCCTGTACGGAGTTTGTACGTTCTCCCTGTGACCAGGTGGGTTTTCACCGGGTGCTTCAGTTTCCACCCACACTCCAAAGACATCGAGGTTTGAAGGTTAATTGGCCTCCGTAAATTGTGAATTGCCCCTAGCGTGTAGGATGGCGCTAGTGTACGAGCTGATCGCTGGATGGCACAGACTCAGTGGGCCGAAGGGCCTGTTTCATCGCTGTGTCTTTAAAGCCTCCAGTCTCTAGTCTTACCTTGGGGTGATCCTGGGATTGCACCATCCCGCAGTCTGTCCACCTGTATCTGGCACAGTTCAAACCGGGTGCACTTGGTTAGGAGCGGACAGCATGGTCACTGATGGCACCTTCCCCACAAGTGGACACATGGATTGGTGCAGATGGCATTAACATGGCATTTCTTATCACCACCCTACACCTGCACCTGTCTGCTGTGCACCCCCACCAACCTTTCAACAAAAGCATCGGGAAGAAGCTAATGAATCTGAAGAACGTGGGAATGAGTATTCAAAGTGGTATATGAGCTGCGTAATCTTGATGGCCATTAACATAAGTGCTCCCTGAAGGCACAAGAATTGGTTTGTCAACATCATCACTATAGCAGTTTTGCTAATGCGGAATAGATTCAGATAGCTCTCAAAGTTTAACATATGGCAATGGGCTGTCAGGGAGGTACCCGCGTGCTCTGTAGCTTTAATATATATCAGCCCGGCGTTCCACACTTCTGTAAGCAAAGCATTGTTTCTGCGAGGGGCTTGAAGGGCCCACTATACGAGCAAATTCAAGAGTTCTCCCAAGTTTCCCCTGATTCGAACTTGGAGAATTACGGTAATGGCCGCTCATAGGCACTCATGGCTCTCGTGGACATTTTTCAACATGTTGAAAAATCTTCCTGAGCTTACCGCGTTTCCCGAGTACCTGCCGTTAGCATTACGAGCCGCTAAGAGAAGTCCCCGAGCTCCGGCATACCCGCTACGTACATTCTACCTGCTTATCATGAGTTTGATTTTTTATTAAACTTGGGAGAGCTCTTGAATTAGCTCGTACAGTGGGACAGGCCCTTTAGATGTTAAACAGCTTTCCAGTCAGGATACTGAAGAAAGGTCTCGACCCAAAACATCACCTATTCCATCTCTCCAAAGATGCGGCCTGTCCCGCTGAGTTACTCCAGCTTTTTGTGTCTATCTTCAGTTTAAACCAGCATCTGCAGTTCCTTCCCATACAATAGGACCATTGGGCAAGATGAAGATGACCACCTCTCAGATCCCAACTCTGGTCAGATGCTTTTCACTCCACCCTAGAATAAGTGTCAGCTGTTTCTCAGTTGATATCCCTCTTGCTCATGAGCTGCAGTTGTGAGATAATCCGACTTAAGAGGCTGGAGCATAAGAACTTTGGCTAATTTTAGTTTAGTTTAGTTTAGAGATACAGCGCGGAAACAGGCCCTTCAGCCCACCGAGTCCACACAAACTCAGCGGCTCAGGCAGCATCTCTGGATAGAAGGAATAGGTGACGTTTCGGGTCGAGACCCTTCTTCAGACTCAACATGGAACAGACCCTAAACATGGTCTGTCTGTCCAATTCCCTTCACAGATGCTGCCTGACCCACAGAGTTCCTCCGGCACTCTGTTTGCCGTGCTGTCAGTCACGTCGCGGTTAAGTAGCACAAATACAGGAAGTAATAATAATATCAAATCCCAGAAATCTGCTGACTTGATAACTGGATGTGAGCTTTGCCAAGACAAGGCCCCCCATGAGGAAACTATAACTTAATGAATAAAACAAAGATCAGCTTATTTTGTTTGTGAACAGGAGCCTATTGTTCTTGCGGTTGAAGATAAATAGCAGCCGTATTTTGAAGGCTGAGGAGTGGTCAGATGATGTGAGGATGGATGGTTGCATTCCGCAGATTGCTGGCGAACCCAGAAGACTCCAAGCTGCGTGGCATGGTTCCGTTTGATCAGCAGGAGAAGTTCAAACACAGAAATCAATGAAATGTTGAGATTCTCCATCTCTTACCATCGTTTTTTCTTCAGTTTAGTTTGGAGATTCAGCGCAGAAACAGGCCCTTCGGCCCACCGAGCCCGTGCCGACTAGCGATCACCCCATACACTGACAACGTCCTACACACACTGGGGACAATTTACAATTTTTACCAAAGCCAATTATCCTACAAACCTGTACGTCTTTGGAGTGTGGGAGGAAACCAGAGCACCTGGGGGAAACCCACACGGTATTGGGGATTGCGTGCAAACACCACACAGACAGCACCCGTAGTCAGGATCGAACCTGGGTCTCTGACGCTGTAGGGCAGCAACTCTAACGCTGTGCCACCCCACGCTTACTCTTACCTTTTCTCTGGGTGTGTTTCCTAAACGCTGTTTAAATGCATTTCCCACTGAAGCTAAATCAGGTCTACCAGTTGCGGCAGGATCATTCCCCCTGACCAGGGAGACACTGAGTCTCACCAGTGTGAGATCTAGATGAATCTTGGATGTGTTTGCTGATCTAAGAAAAGAAAGATGATGTGGTCTCAGTCAGTCAGTCGATTTACTCTGGAGAAACAAGGAACAGCAGATACAAAAGGACACAGAGTGCAGGATTAACTCAGCAGGTCAGGCAGCCTCTCTGGAGAACATGGACAGATGACGTTTCAGGACGGGACTCTTCTTCAGACTCATTTATGTTTGTTCTGCCACTTGCTCAGTACAATACTCATGTAGTATTGATCTCAACGTGTACACCGTTCTGCCTGTGTGCCTTCCCTCTTGCCTATTAGTTTCAGGATTCAAGGATGCTACCAAACCTCGGAGGAGACAGGCCCTGCGAATGTTATTAACTTTTCATAAGGTGTTACCAGTTACCTTAGAGACATCCACTGAAGGATTGACAAAGTGTCAGTGCATTTGAATGTTGGCATTCTAGCAGTGCCAATAGGGAGGCATAGTGGTAAAGTTGCTGTCTTGCAGCTCCAGAGACCCAGGTTCGATCCTGCCTATGGGTGCTGTCTGTACGGAGTTTGGACGTACGTTCTCCCCGTGACCGCGTTGGTTTTCTCCGGGTGCTCCGGTTTCCTCCCACATTCCAAAGTTGCGCAGGATTGTAAGTAAATTGTCCCTAGTCTGTAGGATATAGAACAAGAGTGCGGGTGGTCGTGGGTTGGCACCGACTCGGTGGGCCGAAGGGCCTGTTTCCCCATTGTATCTCTAAAGGAGTGAATCATGTACTCACTGTTAATTCAGGAGGTCGCATATTCGGGTCCCACTGCAGAGGATGAACCACTGTGTGGCACGGCAGGAGTGAAACACCAATTGGCATGTTTGGTTATTTTTTAAACAGGGACAGTGCATATTAATGAACATTTGCATGTAAATATGCAAGATTATAGCATAGTAGCTAATGTCCATCTTTAGTCCCTCTTTCTCTTACAGTCATACAAAAAATAAAATTTAAAAAAAAACCACACAACACAATAGTCCACCGCACAAACATCCCCAAAGCAGCACCAATGTCATCACATGGATGAAATCTGAAACCAAGAACCAAGACTGCGCCCCCACATGTTTGGATGAAATCCCATGGGATTAATTTGCAGAACAGCACCAAAGTTTTACCCGGTTCGAATCCCGCTTGGAGTGCATACTGTCGTTGTGTCCTTGGGCAAGACACTTCACCCACCTTTGCCTGTGTGTGAATGTGTGTGAGTGATTGGTGGTGGTCGGAGGGGCCATAGGCGCAGATTGGCAGCCACGCTTCCGTCAGTCTGCCCCAGGGCAGCTGTGGCTACAGAAGTAGCTTACCCCCACCGAGTGTGACTGAGGAGTGAATGAATAATGCGATGTAAAGCGCCTTGAGTATTAGAAAGGCGCTATATAAATCCCATCCATTATTATTATTATTATTATCCTACACTGACACAAAGTTGTAGAGTCATTTAAATAGCGAGTCAGGCAGCATCATAGGAAAATATTGACAGGCGACGTTTCATGTCAGGAGCCTCCTGAATCTTCAGCATCTGCAGTTCCTCGTTTCTCCACCTTACACGATGCAGGCTATTTAAATTGCATTAGCTCACTGTTAGTTTTGCCTGAATGACTCAAACTAATAAAAAAAGGTGATTTAATCCAGACTTTTTACACTTCTCAATGAGGCATGTGTGACCAGTTACGTCTCCTCACTGCATGCTTAGGTGGTGAACTCTGCTATTAATATAATGAACTTGTGCCAAACTTCACATGAAATAAATAAGTGAGTTGACATGGCGATGAAGTGACAAACAAAGAGATTCTGTTATGTATTCATAGCGTTAGGTCCCAGCACTCTTTAGTGGTGCATGGGGCATGGTCTCCCACAGAAACCCCCTCATTCCATTGACAGAAGGTCAGCGCAGACCCAGCAGCAATGGTTTCCATTCACCTCCCAGCAAAGTCACGGCAGAATATTGGAGGAACCTTTGCTCGATTTCCAGCAATGTTTAGTTTAGTTTAGAGAAACGCCTTTGAAACAGGCCCTTCGGCCCACCGAGTCCCCGGCGACTACAGCCATTCCTGCACACTAACACATTCTAGGGACACCAATTTATACCAAGCTAATTAACCAACAAACCTGTACGCCTTTGGACTGTGGGAGGAAACCTGAGCTCCTGGAGAAAACTCACGCTGGTCACGGGAAGAACGTACAAACTCCACACAGACAGCATCCGTAGTCAGGATCGAAATGGGCGCTCTGAGGCACAAAGATATTCTGTTGTGTATTCATAGGGTATAGTTCCAGCAGCCTTTAGGGGTACAAGGGGCACAGTTTTATGTTTAATTCAATCGTCACAGTGTTCGTTAGGCATCACAAACGGTGCATCGCTCCCAAAGAACCATAGAATAGATTTTCATTTAAAAATGTGTTTTGGTTTAATTTTTAACGCAGTTAAATTCTCTTAACTTGTACAATTTGAAATTGCAATTATTGATAAACAATTAAGTCTTTCTCATAATTGGATAACGAGCCTGAGGTGGTGAATTAAAGTCAGGAACACAAAAGGTGCTTAGACCGGGTAATATAAATTTGAGGGCCCCAGTTAAAACACTTATGCACAATATAGATATTGTTGAGGTAAAGGTGATGGATTTAATGAAATTGGTTTGATAAATGCTCCGAGCTAGACAGGAACATCGGGCCTCCGTAGAGGCAATTGCGGTGGCCTCAATAGGCCTGACTTTGGGGTGAACCTGGGGTGGGGACTGGACATTGTGCCTTCCCCCACAGTGGATACCACTGTGGGGGGATGATTTTTTTTGTCTGTAATGTAATCCTGTTAGGCTTTGTCCAAGATGGCTGCCGTGAAGGGAGAGTGGACGCTGGCGCGCTTTGGCTGCCGCTGCTCTCTCTTCACATTGTGTTTTTGATTTTCTGCTTTTGGACTGAATTCTGTTTTTAGTTTGTGTCTCTGTGATGTCTTTATTATTTATTTTACTCTGATTATATGCCTGTTAATCTATGTAAGGTGTCCTTGAGATGTCTGAAAGGCGCCCAACAAATAAAATGTATTATTATTATTATTATAACAAGTGTCGCACGTAGGAGGTGATAAAGTTACTGGGATCCATGGCAACCAAGTAAGAATTTCATTGTCCTGCTTTGGAACATATGGCAATAAAACTATCTTGACTCTTGCAGTAAGTGTCTGCCATTTGAGAGAAAGTTGGACACTAATGCATAAAGCAGAATGAAGTAACGTTACATGGAGGTAAGGGGGAAATCCATGGTAAAGATGAGAGAGTGGGGGCTTGGAAAACTGAAGTTGTTGAAGAGACGAAGGGTGTGTGAGGTTTGGACATAGGGAGGGATTGGATCTGAAGAAACGTCACCCATTCCTTCTCTCCAGAGATGCTGCCTGTCCCGCTGAGTTACTCCAGCATTTTGTGTCTACCTTAAAGCTACTTGGAGATGGTGTTCCAGGAGGCAGTGAGTGCTCTTGGATGTAAGGGCCTGTCCCACTGTAAGAGGTAATTCAAGAGTTAATTCTCCCGAGTTCTCCCCTGATTCGAGCTTGTGTAATGTACGTAGTGGGTACGTAGGAGCTTGTGGATGTCACGTAGCGGCTCGTACGAGTAACGGTAGGCACTCGGGGAAATCCGGTAAACTCGTGACGTTTTTTCAACACTGTGAAAAATCCCCACGAGTTAAAAGATACTCGTGACGAAAAAAATGGTTACTTTTTACTCGTACGAGCCCCTACGTACCCGCTATGTAGATTACACGAGCTCGAATCAGGGGAGAACTCGGGAGAACTATTGAATTACCTCGTACAGTGGGACAGGCCCTTAAGTGTTGAATCGTTTGGGTGGGTGGTGGTGTGGGGGGGGAAGGAAGAAGGGTGGGATGTATCGGGATCTACAGCTGGCTTTGAGAGCCTTATCCCTCGCACTTGTCCATCAGGTTTCTTTGCACGTCTGTGGGTGAGAACAGTGTCCAGTGTGGACAGGCAAAATGGCCATATGGTGAATGTATAAACTGGTCATATGCTGTGGCACGGGGGACTTTCAAGTTGGCAGATTTGTCTATAGAGGGGATTGCATATGAGGGGGGTAGACACTGTTCTCTGCAGCCCAGCTTGTGTGTGATTGACCGATTAGTGGCTGGAAGAAATGGTTGGAGTGGAAGGGATAAGACCGGATGTTGAGCTGAATGTGGTAGCTAAAATGTAGCAAAATGTTGGGGAAGATTTAGCAGTCCACTTACTCTGCCACTTGTTCAGTACAGAGTATTACTCTTGTGATGACAATGTACCCTTTCAGGTGTGTTCCTCTCCTGGCCACAGGTAAACAAGCCACAGCCAAGTCCAATTAAGGTTGATTGTGCTGATTAACCTGAAGCAACTGACCTACCCCTTATAAACCCTGGAGCCCAGAGGGGGAAAGGAGAGAGAGAAAAAGACGTGGGATTATTCTAGACCCTCTTGTTAGTCGCTAGATATAAAGCTCATCTGGTGAGTGCAGCTTAATGCGTGTGCGTATCAGTGTATTCATTAATGGTCTGGTGGCATAACTGACTCCACACTCTCAAATGGTTATAGGAGCAGAATTAGGCCGTTCAGCCCATCAAGTCTACTCTGCCATTCAATCATGGATAGTCCATCTCTACCTCAAATCCATTCTCCTGCCTTCTCCTCAAAACCGCTGACACCCGCACTAATTTAGAATCTAGCTCTGTCTGCTTCAAAAATATCCATGGACTTGGCCTCCACAGCCTTCTCCGACTGTGCATGGTTCCCTCTTTTCTATTTTAAGGATTCCAGGATGCTTCAAACCCTCTGAGGAGCCAGGCCCTTTGAATGCTGTTGACTTTTCACAAGGTGTAACTCGTTACTGGAGTGTGGTGGGGGGTGTGTGTGCCCATAATGGTCTGTTGTTGGCTGGGGAAGAGGTGATAATGATGGGATGCAGCGATGCGAACAGTGGAACTGGTAGTACGATCAGGATAAGGGGATGGGGAGAGAGAGGAAATGCAGGGGTGACTTGAAATTGGAAACATCAATGTTTTGATACTATTGGGATGTCAACTTCTGCATTCTAACTGATGGACCAAACAATGCCTTGCAAAATTTGACATGTAATTTGCCAAGCCTGTAAGGTGTGCCATATGTTAGATAAAAATCTTGTGTAATCATTGCTGTTCCCGCTGACATAGCTGGCACTGCCCTTTGCAAGTATGGGCACGGCAATTGGCAGGAGTGTCACTCGTTGCATGGGTGGGTTGCATTTAGTCTGTTTTTTTTTTATGGGATTGCAAAACTGTGGCAATTTAATCGTAACCAGGTCTCTTGGAAGTGTCTTGCCTTGCCTGAGAACTTTCAGAGTCGGTCCTGTATTAATTCCACTGATTTAATAAAATCGAAGCATCGTCAATATTTTTTTTTCTGCTTTCCCCTGATTGTTGACAAAGATAACTTTTCTACATTAGTGTGGGTCCTTAATTTAAACGGAATTATCTACTGCCGTGTCCTCCTTTGAAGTACATTTTGCCACTAATACATCTATGAAATGCAGAAGTTTGTTTAATTATCTTAGCATGCCCATAATGTCTAGTCAAATCTTGCATTAGTTTTTAAAAAGTGGTGAATTTAACAAGGAATAAGTTGCTGTTGAGGAATTGTGAATGCCTGATGCACAAGCAGTGTGGGAATTATGAGCTGTGTAGAAATTCAAGAAACGTTAACAAACTAGGAAAAGACAAATGTTGACCTGTTGTCATTCCTACCAAACGTGTAGGAAGGAACTGCAGATACTGGTTTACATTGAAGATAGACACAAAATGCTGGAGTAACTCAGCGGGACAGGCAGCATCTCTGGATAGAAGGAATGGGTGATGTTTCGGGTCGAGACCCTTCTTCATAAGCAAGAATGAATTTCACTGCTTGATCCATTGAAGCAATTTTCAGAGAGACTCGAATATGCCTGTGCCACGTGTTTGGAACTTGCAATGGTGGCTTCATGTCAAAAGCTGGGGGTGTGGAGGGATAGCTCTGTGACCCATCACAGCAGAGTTGTGACATGCCCTTGCGAATAGTCCAAAGGATTATTGTGCTGTGATAAGCATCAAATCAAAACCTGGTACTGATTGGAAGCTGACATTAGTATTGCTGCCGTGGTTCCTTGAATATTAAGTGCCACTCTCTGAGAGGTACCACAGCTCAAGGTATAACAGTTTGTGGCAAACTGCACTTCATTAACGGTCAACATTCCTCTCCCCTCAAAAGAGCCTCTGTTCCAAAACACTTTATAAGCAATAAAAGTTTATTTTTGAAACGTAGTCCATTGCATTGGTAAATGCAGCAGCTAATTTACCCGCTGCACTCTCTCATAAACAGTTGCATGCATGGCAATGTTAGTCTTGGTCAATTGTCTTTATGTGCGGTGTCCTGGCACTCCGACAAAGTTTTAAAACAAAATGTTCCTGAGCTTTACTTTTTAGTTAACCAAAAAGTTGATATCATACTTTTCAGTTGTTTATTTAATTAGAAGTTGATTTGTCACAAAATCAAAAATGGATGAGGGGGGTTATATTGATGGAAAAAATTGACTGTAGCTTATTTTTTCATTGATGTCCATACTGGCACCTTGTTGCCAAGTGCAATTCTTGGAGATGTCTCCTGGATAAATGTTGACCACTGGGAAATATCTCTTGTGCTTCAGCAGAGTGTTGGATGATATTTTAATGGGACTGGGTGGCACAGCAGCAGAGTTGCTTCCTGACAGTGCCAGAGACCTTGGTTTGATCCTGACTACGAGTGCTGTCTGTCCGGAGTTTGTACGTTCTCCCTGTGACTGCGTGGATTTCCCCAAGGTGTTCCTGTTTCCTCCCATGCTCCAAAGAGGTGCAGATTGGCTTTGATTAAAAATAGTAAATTGTCAAGAGAATTGTGCAGGATAATGCTGGTGCACGTGGATCGCTGATCTGCGCGGAAGTTTATTTATTCATGTGTGTATATATTTATATCATGGTCCCCGCCCCTTTTCATCTGTGCATTAATTGCCTCATACTGTGTTTTGTATTGAATTCTGTCTTTACTTTGTGTACTAGTCATGTCTCTACTATTTATTTCATTCCCCTTACATGTTTTTCCTCTACATGCTCAATTTTTGTAAGGTGTCCTTGAGACTCTTGTAAGGCGCCCATAAATAAAATTTATTATTATTATTATTATGGTATATGGACACTTATCTGTTTTGTAGTAAATGCCTACTATGTTCTGTGTGCTGAAGCAAAGCAAGAATTTCATTGTCCTATACAGGGACACATGACAATAAGCTCACTTGAACTTGAATCGGTGGGCCGAAGGGCCTGTTTCCGCACTTTATTTTAAACTAAGCTAGACAAGCATCTGGGGGAAAAATAAATAGGGCATGATCCCTAACCTGAACATGAATCATATTTCTTCATGACAAACATGAAGTATCTCTAACATCAGCATTGGTTTCCAGAGGAGAATGCACTGTAGCCAAATCAGGCAACTGTCAACAGCAGAACCAAAGTCAGCATTTGGCTAACACAAGGTAGTCATAATTCACTGGCAAATCACATCATTAAGCTGCTCCTGGAGATGACTCCACAGCCAACACAATTAATTGCCTGCAAATGAGATGTGGGTTTTACTCAAATTTAGCAAGCCACGCTCCTTGATGTTGAATAGCTGCTACTGTTGAATGATCTTAGTGTTAAGTCTACACAGCTGTGAAATGGGGAGCTGGTCCAGTATTAGTGCTGCTGCATTGCTGAAATAACACCTCACATTTTCCATCCCGACCCGTCAAATCTGCACAAGATCAATAGGCAGCAAACAATCCTCGGTCTAAATACAGCAAGCTTCAAAAAGCAGTCCAGTGAGCATTGTCTTCTCTGGAGCCCGGGTTACCATTGCCAAATGATTACGCATTTGCAAAGGTCAAGATGGACTTCCAGTTGACCTGCTCTTACCATTGAGGTTTGATGCCCTGGGCAGAAATATCCAGCATCACTCCCTTTGTCTTGGGATCATAGGGTAGAGAAACATTCGTGGCAAAGAGATGCTTCATGGTCAATGCTGGAGAAGAGTCTCTAGTGGTGCAAAGATTGGAGTTGGTCATGGTCTTACAGCAGAGAGCAAGCCACCATATCAATGCGAACCAAGTACTTGTCTATGCTAAATGTTTAAGAAGGAACTGCAGATGCTGGAAAGTCGAAGGTAGACAAAAATGCTGAAGAAACTCAGCGGGTGAGGCAGCATATATGGAGCGAAGGAAATAGGCAACGTTTCGGGCTGAAACCCTTCTTCAGACTTGTCTATGCTTTATTTAGGAAGGAACTGCAGCTTAATTTGGCTTTGGTAAAAAATTACAAATTGTTCCTAGTGTGTAGGGTAGTGCTAGTGTATGGGGATCATTGGTCGGCACGGACTCAGTGGGCCGAAGGGCCTGTTTCCACATTTCTAAAACTAAACTTAAAAAAAGCTAAACTGCATTCCTTCTCTCCAGACATACTGCCTGTCGGACCGAGTTACTCCAGCATTTTGTGTCGATGTTCGGTGTCAATTTCTGTAGTCAGCTGAGCCGAGGTTTGCATTTTGAACAGGGCAACTTTTTTAGGGGGGGGGGGGTTATTATTAGCTGCAATAAGTGAACTTTTCTATCGACCTTTGCTCCGACTGGTCTGCCTCCTGTAATGTATCACCCAAAGCTACGTTGAGTGAGCCATGCAGCATTTTAAGTGTTATGTAACATACTTACCTAATGCTTAATTTATTACCTACTGCTTAAATTATTATCTCAGTGAAATAGCATGACTGTGAAATGGATCAGTGTTGGGGCACAGACTGGGGAACTGACGTACTTGCTTCACTCACTACAACAATAGACAATAGGTGCAGGAGTAGGCCATTTGGCCCTTCGAACCAGCACCGCCATTTAATGTGATCATGGCTGATCATCCCCAATCAGTACCCCGTTCCTGCTTCTCCCCATATCCTCTGACGAAGGGTTTCGGCCCGAAACGTTGCCTATTTCCTTCGCTCCATAGAGGCTGCAGCGCCCGCTGAGTTTCTCCAGCACTTTTGTCTACCTTCGATTTTCCAGCATCTGCAGTTCCTTCTTAAACATATAAATGAAACTCATTGTTTATCTCATTCAACAGTTGCATAAGGTGCCACCTATTGCCAAAGCTCTTGGCTGGATTTCAAAGAAGTTTTGACTTGCGACCCTTGACCCTTGCCCTTCCGATAACCCTAAGCTTGACCCTGTCAGCAACCATTTACAGCACTTCCATGAATGGCCGGTGTACTCTGCTCAAACATTTGGTGGCTCCTTTGTCCTTCGTAAAGGCACAATCTTTCCTCTGCTTCAAAACCGAGATCACAGAACTCGTTGGAGGGAAACTTTTCTTGAAAGATATCTTCTCACTGCAGGCAGGAAAGCAGAATGAATTCTGTTCTTATAAAAGGTCTGCAGCAGCATGACGAGGACCATCCCTGCATGTTGGCACGGAGCAAATCCTTTAATGATGCAATTATAGTTAATACTCTTTCCTGTCGAAGCCACAATGTTGCTCGCAGCCTTTGGAAAGAAAGTCGTTTTGTTCTCTTCGTGGGGTTTAAGAAACGCACGAAAGGAAACTAAAAGCTTTCATGTCATAATACTGAGATCTCTGGGCTCTTTGGAACCAGTGAATACTGTTGAAGTGTCAGGTGGGGTTAAGCAGTTGTCAATTTGCTTCTAGCAAGGTGACGGCTTGGTGGGATAGAGATAGAGTTGCTGCCTCACAACCCAAGAGCCCCGGGTTTGATCCTGACTATGGGTGCTGTCTGTATGGAGTTTGTACGTTCTCCCCATGACCGCGTGGATTTTCTCCTCGACCTTTGGTTCCCTCCCACACTCAAGTCATACAGGTTTGTAGGTTAATTGGCTTGATGTAAATATAGAAACATTGTCCCTAGAGTGTGTTGGATAGTGTTCTTCATCTTTCGTGTCCTTCTTGTTACAAATGTTGACATCGCTGTCATCGTCTGTCCTGAAGAGAACGCAAGCTTCCGGCGACAATCAGTGGAAGCCATCGCTTGTTACATTAGATGATGGTGGTAGCAGAATTAGCTCGGGATACTTCCAGTTTCCAGTCCCGCGACGTGGATGCTTCTGCTATGGGGCCTGGATTGTGTTGGTGAGCGGGGATCACTGGTCTGTGCCGACTTGGTGGGCCGAAGGGCCTGTTTCCCAGCTGTATCTCTAAACTAAAGGTCCTGCAAACTGGTAAGTGATGGATTTAATGATTCCGATGAGTGATGGGGAATTGAACACCAGAGGGCTAGTACTCGATTAAGCAGCAACTTGCCATGGCCCACACATTGAGGGATGAGCTTCAAGTCAGATTTTACACGCTCATAGTATAAAACGGTTCACAGAATTAAAAAGGGGAAACACAAAGCGCTGGAGCATGTCAGCGGGTCGGGCAGCATCCGCTGAGGGAACGGACATGCAACGTTTCGAGTTGGGGCTGGACCTCCTTCAGACCCGACCTGAAGAATTGTCTGTCCATTCCCGCCACCGATTCTGCCTTCATCAATTTCTGTTTTGCTCGAAATTCCACAGTCTGCAGTTTCTTGTGTCTTTCACTGAATTAAACTCCAGCCTTCAGCTCTATTGAGATATGACTGCAATATCACTCTGCTATAGATAGTGCTTCCCCTGTGCTGGGGTTTAATAAATATTTGCAAGCACAGAGCAACTCACTGTCAAATGCTTTGGGTAAACTCAGCGCCCAGACTCTGCCATTTTCATTGAAGGAGCCATTCATCTCTTGCACATTCGAGCACATTAAGCCATTTGTATTGAACAGGTACTGTACCATCTGTATCTTTCTGTACACAAGATCTCATCTATTCATTCAGCACCTTTCTCAATGCATCCCATGCCATTCATATATTTCCACAAGGAAATATATTGCCCAAGTGCATGAGCCAAGTATGCTTGTGTTCTGGTACCCCAGGCAGCTTTTACAGTAAGGTCTAAAAATGGGTCCCAACCCAAAATGTCACCTATCAATTTTCTCAAGATGCTGCCTGACCTGCTGAGGTACTCCAGCATTTCGTTTCGATCTTTGATACAAACCAGGACCTGCCTTCCATTTTTATTTTATTAGCTTTTAGAGTAAACCTCTATTAATCCAACAACTTGGGACTTAATTCATACAGCAAGGACACAGGCCCTTCTGCCCAACTCATCCTTGCTGACTGAGATGCCCATCTATACTACTCCCGTTTGACTGCTTCAGTTCAACACTCTTAAGATTTTTCAGACTTTAGTTTAGAGATACAGCGTGGAAACAGATCCTTTGGCCCACAGGGTCCGTCACAACCAGCGATCCCCACATATTAACAACATCCTACAAACGCTTGGGGCAATTTTTTTCTTACGTTTGCCGTCAATTTACCTGCAAACCTGTACGTCTTTGGGGTGTGTGAGGTAACTGAAGAACTCGGAGAAAACCCATGCAGGTCACGGGGAGAACGCACAAACTCCATGCAGACAGCACCCGTGGTTGGGATTGAACCCGTGTCTCTGGTGCTGTGAGGCAGCAACTCTACTCTTGCGCCACTGTACTGACTATTGGATGTTATTTCTCCCAAATGCCACAATGCACCTTGAGGTAAACTGCGAGCCCCGAGTCCAGATGATGGCTACGCAATGATTTGTGGCTGCACTCTCATTTAATTTTACTGTGGGTGTGTTAAATGCGCAAGTTGGTCGGCAAGCGAGGCCGCAACAGCTGTCTGCAAGGGTCGTAAACTTGATGTGTGATGACGGGCTCACAATGGGATTATTGGCTGCGACACCATTGCTGCAGCTTTTATGGGACGTATCCTGCAGCTGACTGCTGAAGATGTTGCAGTGTGCATGTTTATTACAAAGCATTAAGTCGCTCCATCTGAGCTCTTGTTTATAGCCAGAGCAGCCTGCTGTCGGAGGCTAGCACCAAAGGTCCCTCCAGTCCCTATAAACATCCACCTGCATTCAGCTCAGAGATAGACAGAAAATGCTGGAGTAACTCTTTCCCCCCCCCCCCCCCCCAACTCCTTCCCTCTGATTGTCTTGCTTCCCACCATGTTAGACTATAACAAATGAACTCTAGATGCTGGTCTATACCAAAGAAGGATACAAAATGCTGGAGTAACTCGGCGGATCAGACAGCATCCTTGGAGAGTTGGAGAAAATGGATAGATGATGTTTTGGGTCCTCGGACTCTGACAATTCAGTAATTCAGATTCAGACACTATTTATCGTTGCCCATTATCCCATAATCAGCTTGTCTTTGAGGTGTGGAAAGAAGATGGTGGAGCACTTGTGGGGAATTATAAGGTCTCAGAAAGAAACTGCAAACTCCACACACAACCTAAAGGGGCTGTCCCACTTGGGAGACCTAATTGCCGAGTTTAGGAGAGTGTGAAAAAATGTCATGTACAAGACCTCCTTTGACTATGTAGAAGACCTCCCTTCGACTATGATGAAGACTATCTACGACTACCTTCGACTACCCTCGATTACCTACAACTAACATGCCGACCTACTACGACTAAACATACGAGTAGAAATAGTATAGTTTTTTTTTGTGTTTTTTTCCCCACGGCGACCTTTTTTTACTTAGCCCCTTAATACAGCATCGAGCCCAGCTTACTGGAGCTACAATGCAATAGCACTAACCCTTGTCTGTAATTTTATTTTAATTCATTGAGATTGGTGCGGAATTTGTAATCCAGAGGAAATATATGGATCTGTGAGTAGTCATAGTGACTATCTGTTCGTTTTTTTCATCTTTTTTTTAATTTTTAGTGTTTGTTAAAAGTTTGTTTTAATGTTCTCCGGTTTGTCTTATGTGGGGGGGAGGGGATCAGGGAGAACTTTTTCTTCAGGTTCTTACCTTGCTGGAGATGTGATTAATTTTCGGATCGCATTCTCTGGGCACTCTGCGGCCTTGCATCGCTGGAGCTGGAGGCCTCCTCGGACTGTCGTGAGGGGCGTGGACTTAACATCGGAGCTGACCCTTTGCCTGGGATCGCTCCCACCGCGGCCTGCGGACTTACCATTAAGAGCTCGCAGACACGGGAGAGGCCGAGTCGGGAGCTCCAACGACGGAGACGGTTCGACCAGCCCTAACGCGAGGTTCGATCGCCCGATGCGGGAGCGGATTGCCTCGACGCAGAGGGCCCGAACGCCGCCGGCTACGGGAGTCAAGATCGTCCCATCAACGGAGAGCTCAAGGCCCCCGACCATGGGAAAATAAAGGGAAGGGACTTGAACTTTATTTCGTATCCCATCACAGTGAGGAATGTGGAGGAGTCACTGTGGTGGATGTTCGTGTTACAATGTGTTTTGGATGTTCTGTTGCTTTTTATTTGTATGACTGACTTGGCAAATGAAATTCCTCGAATGTTGCAAAACATAGTTGCCAAATAAAGTGTGACTCTGATTCTGTGTGAAATGCCACCCAAGGTCATAGTCATCTAGTATTGTCTACCGTACAGAAAAGCCAGTGCCCGCTCATGTAACGAGCAAGAAATTTGACTGAATGTAAAATTTTCCACCTTGAGGCACAACCTGCACAGACTAGAGACGCTGGCCCTTGTCATATACGGACAACTTTTACTGTGGTTTTAGCATGAATGCTCCTTGTATTTTTGGGAATGAGAAAGGCCTTTCTCTGTGGAGAAGTGTAACAAGCAGTTGCACAGTGTGTTATCAAATAGGTAAGCTGGAGGCTTTTAACTCTTGCGTGGTGAGATTTTATTGCTGCCTCTTGAATGAGCCATTCATCTCCTTCAGCTCAGAGTACATTAGGCTCCTTGTGCTCAGCATTACTGATGTTCTCCCCTGCTTGCTGCACTCCAGCATGCCGTCTCTCAGCAGCTTTATAGCCTTCAGTTACGGGAAAGTCTGCTGGCTTGGTTTATGTATATTTAAATTAAAGCAAAAATCCAATTGCTAATGGATCTCGATTGGGCTGCGTGGGGAGACGGGCCAGATTGTGAAGGCCAACTATGCCCATTGCTGCTTTATTTTTCAGCACATTGCCATCATTATTTCCAAGGGGTTGGGTGGAAGCTTTAGGTAGCATGCAGGCATTGCCACTGGCTTGCCAACGCCTTGAAGTAAAAGTCTTTATCCTTGATTTCAAGTCCCTCATCCAGCACTGAAGTCCTCCTCCAGTCATGCAACCCCTACATTCTGGCCTCCTTCCACTTGGGCGGCACGGTGGCGCAGCGGTAGAGTTGCTGCCTAACAGCACCAGAGACCCGGGTTCAATCCTGATTGCGGGTGCTGTTTGTACAGAGTTTGTACGATCTCCCCGTGACATGTGTGGGTTTTCTCCAGGTTTCTTCCTACACTCCAAAGCCATACAGGTTTGTAGATTAATTGGCATGGTATAATTGTAAAATTGTCCCTAGTGTGTGTAGCATAGTGTTAGTGTTCGGTGTTCGCTGGTTGGAAGGGCCTGTTTCCGAGCTGTATCTCTAAACTAAACTAAACTCTGATTCTTGCCCATTCTTGACATTAATCACTAAGTTGTCGGTTGTGGAAATTCCAGTCTCGTCCTCAACTTCCACTTTTCCCTCTTTGACCAAGTTGTGGGTAGGTTCAAGAACCTGGTAGTTCTAGAAAATGAGATGATTACTCTAAATCTGATGGTGTGCGACTTCAGGCCTGTGTACCTCTTTCCCCAATGGTAACGGCAATAGAGGACGTAGCCTGGTTGGTGATAGACGCTGCCTTCTTGAGGTAGCGTCAGGTGTAGGCCATTCAGCCCGTCAAGCCAGCACCGACATTCACTATGATCATGGCTGATCATCCAAAATCAGTACCCCGTTCCTGCTCTCTCCCCAAATCCCTTGATTCCGTTAACCTTAACAGCGAAATCTAACTCTCTCTTGAATATATCTCGTATGCTCCCTTTTGATGGTGGGGCGGGCTGAGTCCAGGTCCTCTCGACTCTTTGAGATCAAGACTCATTTCGGGGAATTCCCAGCCACAGAGGGCAGTGGAGGCCAAATCACTGGATGGATTTAAGAGAGAGTTAGATAGAGCTCTAGCAGAAGGTGGAATCAAGGGATATGGGGAGAAGGCAGGCATGGGTTATTGATTTGGGACGATCAGCCATGATCACAATGAATGGCGGTGCTAGCTCGAAGGGCCGAATGGTCTCCTCCTGCACCTATTTTCTATGTCTATGTCTAAGACAAACCCCAAGGTGGACAAGTGCGAGTATGTGGGATTATTGTAGACGGGTAGTTTAGTTTAGACATACAGCGCAGAAACAGGCCCTTTGGCCCGCCGAGTCTATGCTGATCAGTGATCACTGCACACTAACACTATCCCGCACCCACTAGGGACAATTTATAATTTTTATAATTCTTTAGTCAGAGGGTGGTGAATCTGTGGAATTCTTCGCCACAGAAGACTGTGGAGGCAAAGCCAATAGACAAGAGGTGCAGGAGTAGGCCATTCGACCCTTTGAGCCAGCACCGCCATTCAATGTCATCATATTCAGTGGATATATTTAAGGCAGCGATAGGTAGATTCTTGATTAGTACGGGTGTCAGAGATTATGGGGAGAAGGCAGGAGGATGGTGTTGGGGGGGTGAGAGTGATAGATCAGCCACGATTGGATGGCGGAGTAGACTTGATGAACCCTGTGGCCTAATTCTGCTCTGACACTTATGATCTTCTGATTTTACCAAGCCAATTAGCCTGCAATTGATGGCTGTCGAGGAAGTGATGTATGAACATGGTTCTATATGTGATTTGGCGTCGAGCATTTTTGATAACACTGAGGTGCTTTTTAAAAAAAAATCCTTATCCTCTATCATATTTCATCTGCAAAAAAGTTGCAAGTGTTCTTAAATAACCTCTGCCTCAGTTCAGTAGTAACTTATTGAACTCGGAGGAACATTGACAGCTGTGATCAAAGCCTTTATCGTTTATAACAGGGTTGTTTTTTATTGACTGCTGAATATCCCCAGTGACTTGGTAAGAAGTTTTGTGCCTTAAAAGAAGATCCAACAGCCTTGTGAATTGAATTAAGCTTTGTAAATAATGCAGGAAAATGTTCAATAGATATAAACGATAGAAGATTTGTCCCCTTCAGAAATGTAGACCCCTGTTGAGGACAGAGCACTTTGCTGCAATCACATAAATACTGTAAACCTTCACACTGAGTCTGAAGAAGCGTCTCGACCCGAAACGTCGCCCATTCCTTCTCTCCAGAGGTGCTGCCTGTCACGCTGAGTTACTCCAGCTTTTTGTGTCTATCTTCAAAGTGGGACTTCATATCAGACTCTTAACCTACCTTCTCTGGAGACTTCCCCACCATTGTTTTAAGGGAGCTCCTCACGCTGCCTCGGCAAGGCCAGCAGTATAATCAAGGACGAGTCGCACCGTGGCCGACCCCTCTCCTCCCTTCTCCCATCGGGCAAAAGGTATAGAAATGTGAAAACGCACACCTCCAGATTCAGGGACAGTTTCTTCCCACCTGTTATCAGGCAACTGAATCATCCTACAGCAACCAGAGGGCGGTCCTGAACTACTAACAGACTCATTTTGATTGGGCTCTACCTTGCACTAAACGTTATTCCCTTATCATATATCTGTACATGGTGAATGGCTCGATTGTATTGTCTTTCCGCTGACTGGTTAGCATGCAACAAAGGCTTTTCTCCGTACCTCAGTACACGTGACAATAGACTAAACTGGAAACTATTGAACTCAAGCCAATGTCTATCCCACTTTAAAAAGAGTGAGTATATCACTTTGCCCTGTGTGATGCCCAGAGGAGGGGAAAGGTGCTACGTGAATGCAAGCTTCTTGGTGAATTTGAATTTAGTAGCTCTGAATTGTGAAATTTCGTTTGTAAAAAAAAATGCAGCTCTGTTATCAGAACTGTATTATCAAGAAGCTAGTTTGTTGTCTGAATCTATACCCGATCAATGTGGTTGATCTTTGGCTACCCGCAAAGAGCCAGCAAACCAGGATGTTGCCAGGACTTGAGGAGCTGAACTATAGGGAGAGGTTGGTCTGGCTATTGGAACAGCACAACAGGCAGACAGACTGAATCAACAAACAAAAACATCAATTTTATATGTTATTCATGAATAAATTCTTCAAGACAATAAGAAGAAAAAAATATTATTTAAAAAAAAAAACATCAGTGCAAAAAATTCCATAAGAGGTGATTCATATCCGATTGGGCAAACATATAATTGGATAAAACACAGTTTTGGAGGGAATCAGTAGGTTGTCTGTGGAGGGAATGGGTAGACAACATCTTTGGCCGGGACCTTTCTTCAGCCCCATTGTTGAAAAGAGGAGAAATTCGTCAAAGTAGGCATGGAGAGGAATGGGTGACGTTTCGGGTCGAGACCCTTGTTCAGACCTGAAACGTTACCCAGTCAAGGTCAAAAAAAAAAGGTCAAAAACTTTATTTGTCATTTGTGCTTACACACATAGGAACACATTCTCTCCACAGATGCTGCCAGTCCTGCTGAGTTACTCCAGCATTTTGTATCTATCTTTGGTGTAAACCTTTCCTCCCTACATTCTCTGGGGAGATTTCAAGGTGGAGCCTTAAAGCATAGACAAGAGACTGTGTAGAGGCTGGAATCTTGAGCAAAATACATTGCTGGAGAAACGTAACAGGCCTGATAGCATCCATGGAAGGAATGGATGGGCAATCCACAAGCCAGCAGTTATGGAGAAGCCCCTGCACGTACTGGGCAGAAACATCTGTCACCACAGTGACCTCTGCCTGTGACCCCTCCGATGTGCGGAATGAGTTCCTGCTTCATATTTCAGTCTGAAAGCCAGACATGTTGATACTTCTTTTCAGTTTTGAGCAGTCCTTTTGTTTTAATGCTTCGCCGTTAGTTGAGGTACGGAACAAAATCTCAACGCAGGCAGATTTTCAAGAGGATGTCAGTTGTTTGAAGGCTGCCAGTTATTGAGTTGTCCCATTGGGCAGAGATTGGTTGAGGACGAGGAGAAAATGCAGCGTGCTTTTTGTAAGATGCCCAGATAATGTCTAGCTTCTTGGAGAAGAATACATGTTCTGTGGGGCTATTCTCACAGGGAATGCTCCACCTTGCCTTGGTCGTCAGTGCCGACTCTCATTTTGTGCAGAACATTTTCATACCTCTAGTTTCCCTCTCGCCAAGCTCTCAGACTGAAGAAGGATCTCGACCCGAAACATCAGCTTTCCTCCAGAGATGCTGCCTGACCCGCTGAGTTGCACCAGCATTTTGTGTCCTTCTTTGGGAACATTTCTCGAAGTGGGGGAATAGGAAACTAAGCACACCTCATGTAGAAGGAATTTGCTTATTTCTCAGGGGAGCTCTTTATATTAAACCATTGCCTGTCCCTTGAGTGTGACCCCTCCCCCCCCCCCCCTTGTATACCATCAATACAATAGAGTGAAAAAAGACACCAAGTGCTGGAATAATTCAGTGAGTCAGGCAGCATCTCTGGAGAGCATGGAGAGGTAACATTTCAAGTCTGGACCCTTCTTTAAGGTTCAATGCAGTGAACCTCTTTGCCCATCCAATACAAGACCTCGCTGAAATAGCCTTTGAGTAACAGACTCGTATTGTTCCTGTCTTGAGCAAACAAAATAAAATGGAACTTTCTTCTGAGGACATCACCTGCCCACGTTCTCCAGAAATGCTGTCTGATCTGTTGAGTTACTCCAGCACTTTTTTGTTGTTGTAAACTAGCACCTGCAGTTCCTGGTGACCCCAGGTTTCCTGGACAATTGGATGCTGGTGGTTTATTGGAGGTTTACTCGCCCACTGAAAGCCTTGCAATGTGGGCGTATGGGGTGCGGACACCTTTGTGCCCGTGCTCTTGGCCGTATGTCCCCAGCTCTGTCTGCAAGAAGTGAGAATGTGAAGCTTGCGTATTATTGAGCAGCAGTGTCTAAATCTACCTGGGCTTTGCCAACGTTGAAATGATTTTTCCCCTTGTGCTGAGCGGAGTGACGAGCTGGACTATAATGGATGTAATTACCTAAACTAGGCCCATACCAGCTGTTGACACAAATCACTGATGTAAATATTCAACAGCCTGATCAATTGGAGCCAGTGATAACTTGAGCTGTGATTCATGGCCTCTGTGGTTTGTGCACAGACCTCCAGTCGTTACTTGTTCTTAAATGATGCAAAATGGCCATTTGGCACTTAACGTAAAAATCATCTCAGGCCTGTGTTTCAGCCACCTGAAGAGCATATGAACCGAAACTGAAGTGCTTTTATAATTCGATTGGAACAATCTTCAAGGCAATGTGGTTATGGAGATTTCTGCAGTATAGGAGGAAGCCATTGAACCCTTTCTCCCATCACTGCTCTCATCCTTGGTATTGAGGTTGATGCCTGGGTTAGGAGGTATTTGCTACATGGAGAAGTTGGATTGTTTTCTCTGAACCCCAGAGGTAGCGGGGAGACCTGGTAGAAGTGTATACAATTATGAGGTCTGGTCTAGCTAGGATGGACCTTCAGAATCATTTTCCTAGGATCGAAAAGTCACTTCCTTCCATCCAGTCCATCTTCACCATCAGGAAGGTCGGAAGTATCGGCAAGGACATTCCCTCTTCTCTCTTCTACCTTCTGGGAATAGATACAGGAGTTTGAAAAACAGACCTCCAGACGTAAAGAACAGCTTCTTCCCCCATCTGTTGAGCGATCATCGCTTGCTAACTTCTTTTCCTGAGGTGCTACCAAATAAGGCTCGCTCTGCCTTCATTTTATTGCACCATTATTGCACTTTAATTTTCTTAATATTTCAGATTGCCCTGCTAACCTTCGTACCTTTCTGCTAATTTGCATTGTTCATTGCATTTATCGTACATATTGCATTTATTATTTACTAGGCGCTTCATGCGGACTAGGAATTTCATTGCACTCTGGTGCATATGGCAATAAACTAACCTAATCTAAGACTAATTGGAATGGGAGCAGAGTTTAGCTTTCATCTATTTCAGAGACAGTAAAACAACCCCCTCCTTCCCAGCCATCAGTCTTTACAGCAGCAAGGAGCAATATCAAGTCAACTTGGCCAGGGGCGTATTGGCTGCTTCCCTGCACTTGGAGAGGTCCAAGTTTTCGGTAACTTGTGTGATTGTTGATGATATGGGACTCTATTTGTCACATGTACCGAGGTACGGTGAACCACTTTTATGTATAGTCCAGCACAATTATCACAACACACTATAGGGGAGACCTTTTATCAAAGGGAATGAAGGGAGAAACCTTTGCCTCCAATGTGCCATCTTCCAATTTATGTAGGAAGGGAAATACTTGGAAGTAGTTGCGTCTAGTTTTCATGGGATTTGGGATTTCCTCAAATGGGGAGGAAAGAGAGTGTGGATAATGACAGCATAACAAGTGCAGACTTCTTCAAGGTTACAGATGTATCTGGGTCAGTACACCAGCTTGTGCTGTCCCAGTTCACACAATGGTATGGAAGTTTACGATCTCATCTGTCTAATCTGATGAGAAGCAAAGTTATAGAGTGATACTGTGCGGAAACAGGCCCTTCAGCCCAACTTGCCCACACCGGCCAACATGTCCCAGCCACACTAGTCTCACCTGCCTGTGCTTTGTCCATATCTCTCCAAACCTGTCCTATCCATGTAAAGATATTCATCCAACCAAGTTGTCCTCATCTTGGCCAATATTCATCCCTTGGATTATATGTGACTCCATACCAACCAATGTGGTTGATTCTAAAATGGCCGAACAAGCTATTTGGTAGGCAATTAGTGTAGTTTTGAGAAACAGGCCCTTAGGCTCACCGAGTCCATGCTGACCAGTGATTCCCGTACACTAACACTATCCTACACACACTAGGGACGATCTCTACCGAAGGCAAGTAACCTACAAACATGTACGTCTTTAGAATGTGGGAGGAAACCAGAGCACCCGGGGGTAAATCCAAGCGGTCAGGGGGAGAACATACAAATACCGTATAGACGGCACCCGTAGTCAGGATCAAACCCGGGTCTCTGGTGCTGTAAGGCAGCAACTCTGTGCCTGCTTGTGATGGACAATGAAATGCCAGGTACACAAAAATGCTGGAGAAACTCAGCGGGTGCAGCAGCATCTATGGAGCGAAGGAAATAGGCGACGTTTCGGGCTGAAACCCTTCTTCAGACTGATGAAATGCTAGCCTTGCTGATGACCTCCGCATCCTATGACTGAACCCAAAAAATACATTGACGCTACACCGCCTGCTGCCAAATACCCCAGATTTTGCAAATGAAATGCACATTGGCTCCCCACAGGTGGTGTATGAATGAATGTTTGAAATGTTCTTGTATGGAGGCTGGTGCTTTATATTGAATTGCTCTGGATGAATAACCAATTCTTTCTTTGTTTTTCAGGTAAGTGCAACGTGCTTTATCTTCCTAGTGCTTGCTATGTGCTGTGGTAATGAAATAACGAGGGATTATCTGGTGGACGGCAGTCTGCACACTGAGCCGCGTTCCTGCAGGATTGCGGAGAGGATAAGGATCTTGACGACTGCTCGGTAACGTTGGCTTATTTCCTTTGTGATGTTTGGCTCATCTGTTGGTGTGAAGCACTCCCAAGCTTTCTCGGTACTATGTGCAGGCGCAGGTTTACACCAAAGATAGACACAAAATGCTGGTCATTGCAACTCAGCGGGTCCGGCAGCATCTCTGGAGCAAAGGAGTAGGTGACGTTTCGGGTTGAGAGACGTCACCTATTCCATTGCTCCAGAGATGCTCCCTGACCCGCTGAGTTACTCCAGCATTTTGTGTCTTCCTTGGTACTGTGCCTCCCGGGCAATGCCGGTATCTGACGTCTTGGCACTTCAGTCACTTGTCTCAACCAAGATATTGGCCACAGGGTCTACAGACAATCCTCCCTCCCAGAATGATTACTTTAAGCTACACAGCCCAGGGTGCGAGCCAGTTTATCAGAGCACTGCAACAGCAACCTCGGGAGAGCTGACAAGGTGATAAAGTATTTTCATAAGAATTCCTTAACACTGCTGCCTTGATAGAAATGAAATAGCTCCTTCAGGTAGCAATGAATCCACGGGGCAATGCTCAGAGCCTTTTACCCATGGTTGGGAATCAAGAACCAGAGGGCATAGATTTAAGGAGAGAGTCTTAATAGGAACCTGAGGGGCAACTTCTTCATTCCGAGGGTGGTATGTTTGTGGAACTAGTTATACAGTGAAAGTGGTAGAGGCAGGGACTACAGGAGCATTTAATAGACACTTGGACAAGCAGATGAATAGGAACGTTTGAGGTATGTGGGTCAACTCCAGGCAAATTGGACTAGATTTGATGGGGCATTTGGTTGCGTGAGGTGAAAGGCCTGTTGCCTGACTCTGTGGCTCTATCAGTGTTTGACTCCAGGAGAGGAAGATAGAAAGACTGACCAATACTTTTGGTACAAAAGAAGGCAGTATGCAGTGGGGAGGGAAGTGGATTTAACCTTGGTGTTATTTATTACTAAATGGCATTCATAAATCCATAATATTGGCACAGATGAAGCCTCTATGGTAGTCAGTAAAGGGGAGGGGAGAAAATTCTTATTTGGAATTGACGAATGCACAGTTTCAGTGACCCAGGTTCAGTCCTTGCCCCACTGGTTTGTCTGTGTGGTGTTTGGACATTCTCCCTGTGATTGCATCGGTCTTCTCTGGGTGCACCAGACCCCTTCCCCCATCAGAAAAAAGTGTGGGTTATTAAATTAATTTGGCGCTGCAATTTAATGCTAGTGTGCAGATGATTAGTAACATGGAGATGGGCGAGGGGAAGAGTGATGTTGATGGGAATGTGGGGCGAATAAAAGGGTGGGATTAGTGAAAATGGGCAAATTCTGATCAACATTAGATTCTGGTGGCTGTCTGTGTCTGCTGCGTCTAACTGGCTAAAGGACCTGCCTGTCCCACTGTACGAGCTAATTCAAGATTTCTCCCGAGTTTCCCCTGATTCAAATTCGGAGAATTATGGTAATAGCCGCTTGTAGGAACTCGGGGCTCTCGTGGACATTTTTCAACATGTTAAAAAATCTTCTCAAGCTTACCGCGTTTCCCAAGTACCTACCGTTAGCTTATTAGCCGCTAAGAGACGTCCTGAGCTCCGATGTGCCTGATACGTACATTCTACGTGCTTACCATGAGTTCTTTTTTTAACTCTGGAGAGCTCTTGAATTAGCTCGTACAGTGGGACAGGCCCTTAAATCTGCTTCTGCAGTCAGGAAGGAAGATGGAATACAGAATAAGCAACAAGGAACTATTTACAACCTACAACTACATGGTCAATTTTTAGAGTGGCAATTACAGTACATAAATCAGAAATGATTCCTGATGAATGACTTTAATTGATGCAATTACAAGCATGCAGTAAAACTCTTCCCCTCTAACTTGTGTCTCTGGCTTTGGCATATTAAGTCTGGTCTTGCCAAGCCCCTCCTTGAGTGCCCAGGAGCGGAAAAGACTGCAAAAAGTTGTAAACACTGCCCAGTCCATCATCGGCTCTGACCTCCCTACCATCGAGGGTATCTACCACAGTCGCTGCCTCAAAGGCTGCCAGCATCATCAATGACCCACACCATCCTGGCCACTCACTCATCTCCCCGCTGCCCTCAGGTCGAAGGTACAGGAGCCTGAAACCTGAAACATCCAGGTTCAGGAATAGCTGCTTCCCCACAACCATTAAACTCAACTCAAACAAAACTCTGATCATTAATATATATACTATTATAGTATATATATAGTGTATATATATATACTATTAATGATCAGAGTTTTGTTTGAGTTGAGTTTAATAGCCTGATATATATACACAAACTCTCTACAGACAGCAACTGTAGTCAGGATCGAACCTGGGTCTCTGGCGCTGTAAGGCAGCAACTCAACCGCTGCGCCACTGTGCCGTCCTCATTGTTTTCCTTCCCAGCACGTCTCCAGCCCCCAACTAGATAGATAGAGACTATTAGAAAAGTGTTGTTTCAGGGTAACTTAATAGAGGACCTTACTCTGTGATTTGGTTGACCAGGGCTGGCATCTATATCACTGGTTTCACGATCACTAAATGACCCAAATCACTTTGGAAGTATAGTTACTGCTGCATGAGGGAACGAATAAATATTTTATTGTCACATGTCACGAGTCACGGTGAAATTCTTTGTTTTACATACTCGGGGTATGCAAAGAGTGGCCACATAAAGGGCGATGACAGTTTCAAAGTATCTCGTACCAGGTCCTTTGTTCCAAAGCTGAGCAGTAGTACTTTGGGGAAGAATATTATGAAATATAGCAGAGCTGTTTGTAATGAGAAAATGTATAAAAATAATTGCAGAATCTCGTGTTGGTCTGTTAGAAATGTATTGACCCTGCACTGTCTGGGTGGGCTCCCCTGTTTCAAAGGACCCCAATTTGAAATCTTCTGCAGCTGAGTCCCCTGCCTTAGTGTTTGACACAATGGGTTTAATACAGTAGCATCTGTAAACCATCAAAGGTTGGGTGAGGGAGCCCAGGATTAAGGAATAGACACTTCACGAGTCCTTGGTGAAAAGAAGCATTTTCTTCCTCATTATGCTTTTCAAATAAGATTATGGAAGATTTATGATCACTGCGGGCTAAGTAGATGTTGGATGTGCTCAGAGCAAAAAGGTGGAGTGCTTCTGTGCAAAAGACTTGCATTTGTACTGTGCATTTCACCACCACACTAATAGTTCAATACTTATCTTTTGAAGAGCCAGAGGTCTATTTGCACACAGCAATCTCCCACAAATAGCATTGCCAAATTACATTTGTTCCAATTGGATTAAAAACCAAAAAAAGGCTCAATAGGTCCACCAGTATCTGTTGAACGGGAGACACAAAGTACTGGGGTGACTCAGCAGGTCAAGCAGCATCTACGAATAACATGGATAGGTGACCTGTACAGGAAGGAACTGCAGATGCTGGTTTAAACCGAAGATAGAGACAAAATTCTGGAGTAACTCAGAGGGACAGGCAGCATCTCTGGATAGAAGGAAGGGGTCACCCATGGAATGTTGACCTTTTGGGTTGGGATCTGAAGAAGGGTCCCACCACAAAATATTACCCATCCAAGTTCTCTAGAGATGCTGCCTGACCCACAGAGTCACTCCAGTACTTTTGTCTTTTTTTGTAAACCAGCAGCAGCAGTTCCTTGTTCCTCTTTCTCTCTGAAAGAGAATCAGTTGTCATTTAAGCATGTCGGCAGGCTCTTCAATCTAAAACATTAATGGGTTCTCTTCCCATAGATGCTGTCTGACACATTGAGCATTCTGTTCTTATTTTAGACTCTCAGAACTTGCAGTCTGTTCAATTTTATTTATTTCAATTAGAGTGGTTAAAGATTAAATGTTGTCTGCAAACCTCCACTAGAAAATGGTACTATGGGATCTTTTGCATCCTAACATCTCTGGAAGGCAGCACCTTCTGCTGTAGAGGACTCTCAGCAGTACTCCTCTGGGGCACTAGGCTGGATTTGTGCTAAATTCCATGCGTTGAGTGAAACCCATAATCTTTCTCTTTGAAGATAAGATGGCTTCATGCTAAACAACAGCTGGGGTGGTTGGAGTATTTTTGCCAACCAGATCATTGTCATAAGTGATAGGAGCAGAATTAGGCCATTCAACCCGTCTACTCCGCCATTCAATCATGGCTGATCCATCTCTCCCTCCTTACCCCATTCTTCTGCCTTCTCGCCATAACCCCTGACACCCGTAATTGTGGGACTACATCAGCGGGGACAACAATAGCTGAGTGTCCGATCATCTGATTTCTGAGCAGTAAGGCTGCAAAGTGTCCACATATTCTTGCAGTGACAAGATAAGGATTTGCCACCAGCAGGCACAGACTAGCTTAATTGCCAGTTGCAAAAAACTTTATCTGATCAGGATTGTTTTCGCTCCAGCTCTCACTGAACAATGACCACGACTTTTAAGGCTTGATTTCCATGGCTTGCAGAAGCAGGGACAAAAAAAACCGAGAGAAGCAGAGACTGCTGTCTGCTGCAAAGTAGTGGGGTGGGTGAGGGAGATAGGATCTCGGAGGTTGGAATTGGGTTACTGCCTGTCGGGAGGTGGGATAGCGGCCATGAGGGGGAGGTGCAGTTGGTTCAGGATTTAGATGGAATTGGACACTTATACCCTGAGCTAGAAAATCAAAACAGACATTGCTGGAGTAACCCAGCAAGTTAACCAGAATATGAGTAGGTGACATGTTCAGACAGCATAAAGCCTGGCAAGTGATGGGTGTAAACATGGAACTGCTAATACAGGTTTACAAAAAGGGACACAAAGTACTGGAGTAACTCAATGGGTCAAGCAGTAACTCTGGAGAACATGGATAGGTGAGGTTTTGGGTTGGGACGCTTTTAGAGATACAGCGCGGAAACAGGCCCTTCGGCCCACCGAGTCCGCGCCGACCAGTGATCCCCGCATCTTAACACTATCCTACACGCACTGGGGCCAAATTTTTTTTTTTTACATTTCCCAAGCCAATTAACCTACAAACCTGTACGTCTTTGGAGTGTGGAAGGAAACCGAAGATCTCGGAGAAAACCCACGCAGGTCACGGGGAGAACGTAACAAACTCCATACAGGCAGCACCCGTAGTCGGGATTGAACCTGGGTCTCCAACTCTGTAATGGAGCACTCTACCGTTGCGCCACCGTTCCGAAGAGTCTAAAGCAGGGTCCTGACCCGAAGCCTCTCTTATCCATGTTCCCTAGGGATGTTGCCTGACCCACTGAGTTACTCCAGTGCTTTGTATCCTTTTAGGTGGATACAGATGTGGGAGGGAAGGGGGAGGGGGGGGGGTGTTGATTGGCACGGAGTTTGACAAAAGCCAGGGATAAGAAGACCAAAGGTGTGAGACAAGAATAGAAGAGGTGTCAATTGTGAAGCCAGAGGAAAAGAGAATTGTCCCAACTCAATGTCCCCTATTAATGCTCTCCAGAGATATTGCCTGACTCGCTGAGTTACTCCAGCACTTTTGTGAGTTTATTGTAAACCAGCATCTCCAGTTTCTTGTATCTCGGTGAGAAAAATCAAAAGCTGTCTAATGCTGCAGCCTTGGGGTGAACGGTGTCTAAATCAGGGCTGGTCTGGGTTTCTGGTGACGGAAGGCTGGAGGATAGGGAAGGGCATTGTGAAATGAAAGCTAGGGATTTGCCTGATAGGCATCAGTCTTTAAATGTCAGGTTTGAGAAAGGAGCAGGAAAGGACCTTGCAAACAAAGCTCATTCACTGCTGCTGTCTGATCATATTTGATGCACAAGGCATGTTTGACATGATTACCCTTGAATGTGGCCATGTCTTGTACACAGCAGAGGGTGTGGGACTCCAAATCTGATAGGTCTTCCACTCCCAAGTGAATTTTAAATAACAAACGAGGTCTCTGATCAGCTTGTATCAAGTTTCTCTCCAACTTATTTCTGCCACTATTCTGTTCACTTCATTTATTGTTTCGGATTGAATGCGTTTTTTATTCTACTTGGTTGCGTAAGTTCCCTGTTGATTTGCGAATAATTTTTAGTTGCCTTGTGGAGTTAGCAGCGCTCGGGTTCTGAATAATTTACGGACTGGAACAGTTGCATTTATGCTTCAGTTTTTATTTATTGGCTGACAAGTGACAAGAAATTATTAACAAACTTGGAGCCTCTCGGAAGGAACTGCAGATGCTGGATTAAACCGAAGATGGACACACAAAGCTGAAGTCTGAAGAAGGGTTTTGACCAAAGATCCTATAGATGGACCACTCCTGCTAAATGCAATGGGCTGACATGTAGTACACAACGGAGCGGAACGTGGGCCGTTTTTTCATCCATTTCAGTAACCCCACCCGACTCGCAGTGTGATGTCAGGACTGTCTTATGAAGAAAGACTGGATAGACTTGGTTTATACTCTCTAGAATTTAAGAGATTGAGAGGGGATCTTATAGAAACTTACAAAATTCTTAAGGGGTTAGACAGGCTAGATGCAGGAAGATTGCTCCCAATGTTGGGGAAGTCCAGGACAAGGGGTCACAGCTTAAGGATAAGGGGGAAATCCTTTAAAACCGAGATGAGAAGAACTTTTTTCACACAGAGAGTGGTGAATCTCTGGAACTCTCTGCCACAGAGGGTAGTCGAGGCCAGTTCATTGGCTATATTTAAGAGGGAGTTAGATGTGGCCCTTGTGGCTAAGGGGATCAGAGGGTATGGAGAGAAGGCAGGTATGGGATACTGAGTTGGATGATCAGCCATGATCATATTGAATGGCGGTGCAGGCTCGAAGGGCCGAATGGCCTACTCCTGCACCTAATTTCTATGTTTCTCTGTTTTTATGTTAATAAATTATAATTCTGAAAATGAGGAGAAGATTTTTACCAAAGAACTTTTATTTTTACGAGGATGTTTCCGTAACCGGCTTCCGTCTCCGCACTAGTATCTTTGCTCCGCTATGGGATCTTGGGTGCGGAGACGGAAGCCGGTTACGGAAATGGGGCCGAAAATTACCCATGAATCAGCCCATGACCGTACGACGACTTTTTCGTCGAGTGGACTATCTTGCGAGTTAGTGCTCCTGCCCTGACCCAGATCCCAGATCCCAGATCCCAGCCCCATGTCGGCGGGAAGTGGAAACCGTTTCCCAGCATGAGAGCATCAGCAGGCCCTTCAACAGTTCCTGGGATCTGAGTCCTGGGCTAAGAGCAGCTTGAGATTGCCATCATGTCATAGAACAGATTTTCTTTATGACAAGGATGAAATGATGGAAATAAATTCCGTGTCTTCGACTGCAGATTGGAAAAGAAAACTCCCAAGTTGTTGGAAGTGTGGAGCTCTCTCGCAACAAAATACAGACATTTTCCAGATTTGTTACAAAGCTGGGTTTTTATTTAGCTTCGTGTCTTTAAGATAGTTCTATCACCACCAGGAGACCTTGAGGCCATAAAGTAAAAATGCTGCTGAACAGCTCTCAATGCAGTAATGTTGTATTTGAATGGTGACAGGAGTGAATAGTGGGAGAGGGAAGCTTGATCTGGAGACTTGAATTCCCTCCTTTGGCAGAGAAGTTGCTTTAATAGAGGCTGAGGTAGGTGTTGATTAATTGATCAAATACACACATTAACTGCTTCACGAGCAGAGCCTACCATGCTGGTCCTTTATCGTGCTACTTTGTACCCATGCTCACATCTCCAACTCATGACTGTAAAATTTAAAGGGGTGTAAACTGGATAGGATATCTATTTCCTTCGCTCCATAGATGCTGCCTCACCCGCCGAGCTTCTCCAGCATTTTTGTCTACCTTCGATTTTCCAGCATCTGCAGTTCCTTCTTAAACATAGGATATCTATATTGTATAGCTGACTTGGTTGATCAGACAATCTCATGGCAACTGAGAGTTGAGATGAATGACGTTTGCCAACCCTTCTACATGTTCTGTGACTATTATAGAATGTTATAGAGTGTTCTGAGTGTTATAGAATGTGCTATCTCTGAGTCATTCAGCACGGAAACAGGCCCTTCAGTCCTCCTTGCCCATGAGACCAAGATGCCTCATCTACACTACTCCCACCTGCCCCTGTTTGGACCATATCATTCGAAACCTTTCCAATCCATGTACTTGTCCAAATTATTATAGTACGTGCCTCAATTAACTCCTTTGGCAACCCATTCTATATACCCACCACCCTATGTGTGAACAAAATTTGTAATAAAGGAAAGAGAATGTCGGCCCGAAACGTTGCCTATTTCCTTCGCTCCATAGATGCTGCTGCGCCCGCTGAGTTTCTCCAGCACTTTTGTCTACCTAGGCTTTTTGAAGTGTTTCCTCAGCACCACTTTCATAGCCACCCTGGTTCACTGGCAATGACGCACATTGTTCAGCAGAGAACCTGCGGTCTAGGAGTACAGGAGCGAGATAGATTAAGGCAGGTCGAGAGGATGAGAAGCAAAAGATGTACGGTAAGATTTTAGGCCAGATAAAGTGCACCGAACAGGTACAACAGGTGCCTGGTAGTGAGTTAGAAGCAGAATAAACGATACCCAAAGTGAATTAACAAACTGTAATTTGATCACTGACAGGATAAGATGACATATAATGTTGAAGGGACCTGCAAGCACTTTGTAAAATGTCAGCCTCCAAAGAGACCACTGTGTAACGTGTGGCAAAGAGGCTAATTGAAAGAGGTACCTATCATATTAAGGCCTGAAGGCCAAACATGTCCAAAGAAAATATGAGAATCCCAACCCCACCAACTTAATCGGGTTAATTTTCAGGACAATACAACATTGATCAGGCTGGAGCTCCAGGCAGGAGAATGCCAAGCAACGACTTGATTTTTTTTTTTAAGTAAAATCATTTTTTAAGACGAGGGGCCTTAACTATAGAATATCCATCAAACATCCTGAAGGTAGTTTAGTGTGAAAGAAATTCCTTCACACGAGAATGATATGAATGTGAATCATAGTTCCATAGATTTAATTGGAATCTGAGGGATAACTTTTTCACACAAAGGATGGTGGGTGTATGGAACGAGCTACCAGAAGAGGTGGTTGAGGCAGGGACTATCCCAACATTTAAGAAATGGTTAGACAGGTGTATGGATAGGACAGGTTCGGTGGGATATGGACCAAACGTGGGTAGGTGGGACTAGTGTAGCTGGGACATCTTGTGGGCAAGTTAGACCAAACAGGTCTGTTTCTATGCTGTATCACACTATGACTCCGCCATTATTTTGTCTGGCCCCTTTTCCATGCAATTGCATATCTCCATTGGGGTGGGGTCAGTGGAGCCGGAATTGTGAGTGGAATTGCAATTACTCAAATGGCCACATCTCATCCTGTTATCTGTTCGTACATTTGATACTTAAAAGCCCTGTCCCACGGTACGAGTTCATTCCAAGAGTTCTCCCGAGTTTGCCCTGATTCGAACTCGGAGATTTACGGTAATGGCCACTCGTCGGTACTCTGGGATCTCGTGGACATTTTTCAACATGTTGAAAAATCTTCACGAGTCTACCCGTGCTTACCTGCAGTTAGCGAGTCTTCCCGAGTACCTGCCGTTAGCGTTATGAGCCGCTAAGAGACATCCCCGAGCTCCAACGTACCCGCTAGGTTCATTCTCCGTGCTTACCACGAGTTTGATTTTTTTTTAAACTCAGGAGAGCTCTTGGAATGAACTCGTACCGTGGGACAGGGCTTTAAAGTTGACATTTCACATCATTGAAATGATTTGTTTTGTGCTCCCTGATTTACTCTAATGGATTAACTTATTATTGATAAGAGGGCAGTCCTTATTCTTTTTCTCCTGTTCCTCCGCTGATCTGCCAAATCCCCCAGGGAAAGCACAAAGCAGGGTTGATTTACTGTCCTACAGCATTGCTGTCTATCACCCAGTGTTATTAGTATCCCACCCCACAGGACAGGATTAAAGAGACAAACGTCAGTGGTGTAGATACGGGCGTTCTCAACATTGCTATGGATTCTTATCGGAAAAGAAAAAAAAAAGCAATGCTGGAATTTAATTTAGATCAGAGATACAGCGCGAAAACAGGACCTTTGGCCCACTGGATCCGTGCCGACCAGCGATTCCCGCACATTAACACTATCCGACACCCACAAGGGACAATTTTTACATTTACCAAGCCAATTTACCTCCATGCCTGTCCGTCTTTGGAGTGTGGGAGGAAACCGAAGATCTCGGAGAAAACTCACGGGGAGGATGTACCTGCAAACGGAGCCCGTAGTCGGGATCGAACCTGGGTCTTCGGTGCTGCAAGCGCTTTAAGGCAGCAACTCTACTGCTGTGCCATCGTGCCGCCCCTGCATCATCTGTGATCACAGGGAGAAAGTGCAAACTCCACACGGACAGCACCAGAGGTCAGGATTGATCACGTGTTTCTGGAGCTATGAAGCTGCAGCTCTTGGCTATGCCATTGTTCCACACTGTTGGAGCTGCTACCCTGCCTCAATGTGTCCCAAAGCACCTTACAGCCAGTGAAGCATTTCTAACATGATGGTGGAGTGGTTTAGTTTAGAGATACAGCACAGAACGGGTCCTTCGGCCCACACAGTGTGTGCAGACCAGTGATCCCCACACACACAAACTTTATCCTACACACTAGGAACAGTTACAAGTTTTACCGAAGCCAATTAGCCTGCAAATGTGTGCTTCTTTGGAGTGTGGGAGGAAAATGGAGCACCCGGAGAAAACTTACACAGGTCACGGGGAGAACGTACAAACTCCATATAGACAGCACCCGTAGTCAGGATCGAACCTGGGTATCTGCCGTTGTAACGCAGCAACTCTACCGCTGCACAACCATGCCGCCCCGATCAATTTGCCCAGAGCAACTCCCCCAAGTTTCAATGTGATGGAAAGAACTGCAGATGCTGGTTTAAATCGAGGGTATACACAAAATGCTGGAGTAACTCAGCGGGACAGGCAGCATCTCTGGATAGAAGGAATTTGTGACGTTTTGGGTCGAGACCCTTCTTCAGGCTGATGATGTCTAGATTATGTTATAGGGGATAAATATTGGGTAGGGCAGCAGGAATAAACCCCTTTCTCTTCCAAAGTTTGCCCTGACAATGTCTGGTCCACAGGATGGAATAAACCGGCCTTAACTCATTGAGAGGCAACTCCTCTGACAGTGCTCCACTCTCTTGGCAGTGCCAGCGACTGTCAACTCAGATTTTGTACTCCAATCTCTCAAATGGAAGTTGAATGTGCAATCCTTGCAATAATCTTGAAACATTGAAAGAAAGCCAATCACTTAATATTGTATACCTTAAAATAAATTTGCAAGCATGCCTGTCCATTCTCAAGCAATTGAATTTTGCTTGATCTGCAAATATTTATTGAAATCAGTTCATGTTTGTAGTTTAATAGGAGCTCCTTGACAGCACTATAATGTAAGTAGTGATTTATTTTGAGGGATGCATCTCTGACCAAAGATCCCAGATTGGGAGTAACTCAGCAGGACAGCAGTCTGAAGGAGGGTCTTGACCCGAAATGTCTTCTCTCCAGAGATGCTGCGTGGCCTGGGTTACTCCAACATGTTGTGTCTATCTTCGGTTTAAACCAGCATCTGCAGTTCCTTCCTGCATGAAGATCCCAGGTGTCTTATAAAGGACAGAATGTGCTGCCATTTACTTGTGTTGGCATCAAGAGACTTCCCCTTTGCATGCTGTGTCCTTGGCACAAAGCTAGTTTTTTGTGCGTGTTTGTGATGTTCTGAGAACTCTCAGGGCAATGGTCGGGGACGGGATGGGCGGTGGCCTAGCGGTAGAGCAACTGTCTTACAGCGCCAGCGACGCGGGTTCGATCCTGACTATGGGGACTTGTCTGTATGGAATTTGTACGTTTTCCCCGTGACCTGCTTGGGATTTCTCTGAGATCTTCGGTGGCCTCCGACACTCTGAAGATGTACAGGTTTGTAGGTTAATTGGCTTGGATAAAACTGTAAAATTGGCCCTGGTGTGTAGGGTAGTGTTAATGTGCGGGTATCATCGGTCGGTGCAGACTCGGGCCGAAGGGCCTGTTTCCACGCTGTATATAATAAACTAAGATGGAGACATTACAAAATAGCATTGCGGGATTTTTTTTTTAGCTCGACATGAGCTTTGACTTGACACTTAACACATACTTAACATAACATTGACACAAAAGACAGCCCCTCCAACACTGCAACACTCTCTCAGCCCAGTCATGGAATCTCGGCCGGAATTGCCATCTTTCATCTCCAGAAGGAAATTTGCACCCATAACCTTCCCGCTCCCACACTGACTCTAAGCCACGATTGAGTGGGTTAGTGTACGCTGAGTATTTGACAGCACTGGGCCTCTACTCGCTGGAGTTTAGAAGATTGAGGGGAGACCTCATTGAAACTTACAGAATAATGAAAGGCATAGATAGGGTGGATGTGTAAAGGATGTTTCCACTGGTGGGAGATCCTAGGACCATAGAAACATAGAAAATAGGTGCAGGAGGAGGCCATTCGGTCCTTCGAGCCAGCACCGCCATTCATTGTGATCATGGCTGATAACCCGTGCCTGCCTTCTCCCTATATCCCTTGACTCCACTAGCCCCTAGAGCTCTAACTCTCTTAAATCCATCCAGTGATTTGGCCTCCACTGCCCTCTGTGGCAGGGAATTCCATAAATTCACAACTCTCTGGGTGAAAACGTTATTTCTCACCTCAGTCTTAAATCACCTCCCCTTTATTCCAAGACCAGAGATAATAGCCTCAGAATTAAAGGACGCTCTTTTAGAAAGGAGGTGAGGAGGAACTTCTTTAGTCAGAGGGTGTGGAACTCATTGCCACAGATGGCTGCGGAGGCCAGGTCAGTGGATATTATTAAGGCAGAGATAGACAAATTCTTGATTAGAACAGGTGTCAAAGGTTATGGGGCGAAGGCAGGAAAATAGGATTAGGAGGCAGAGATCTGCCATTATTGAATGGCGGAGTTGGCTCAATGGGGTGAATGGCCTAATTCTACTCCTATAACTTGTGTGAGCTACAGTTGACACAACCTACACAACCTACACTGATATCAACAGCATTAACAAGAGTACTGCCTTTTCTATTCCAATATTTTGACAGGCGTTGGCAATGATTGCTGGGTTTGAGCAAGGCATTTAGATATAAATGTACCAAACTGTCATCAACATTGCAAAATATAAAAAAATTGTCAGTGACTGTCAAACGTACACAAGAATGTTGCAGGGAGCTGGCTGTATTAGAAATAACAAACATGTGTATTTGCTTGTGAAACATCACATCAGTTTATGACTGGCATGTATGATAAATGACTGAAACATTGTGTAATGAAAGCAGCTACCAGTTACACTTACTCCCCGAAGCCCATTGGCATTGTACGGTTGTAGTGAGGATGGACTTGATGATATTAAACAGAAAGTGTTGTGTGGAATGCAAACGACAATAGTGTGTCGGGACATTGGCTGAGCCTGAGGATGTTTGGGCCAGGAGTCCCATGTGGCTGACAAATAACATCGAATAACAGGAAGTTTTGTTTGGTTTAGAGATACAGCGTGGAAACAGGCCCTTCGGCCCACTGAGTCCACGCCGACCAGCGATCCCGCATACTAACACTATCCTATGTTATCCAAGTGCTCTGCCTGGTGAATAAACGGGAGGCCATTTAAGGCTGAGGCGAGAAAAAAAAATTTCACCCAGAGAGTTGTGAATTTATGGAATTCCCTGCCACTGAGGGCAGTGGAGGCCAAGTCACTGGATGGATTTAAGAGGGAGTTAGATAGAGCTCTAGGGTCTAGTGGAGTCAAGGGATATGGGGAGAAGGCAGGCACGGGTTATTGATAGGGTATGATCAGCCATGATCACAATGAATGGCGGTGCTGGCTCGAAGAGCCGAATGGCCTCCTCCTGCACCGATTTTCTATGTTTCTATGAAGTGTCCACAGTTTGAGACTTTGATCCACCGACTGTAAGTGGAGGGACAGTCAATGTAGTGGTTTTCAATCCTCCATGAATGTAGCCAGCGAGTGGCGGGGCATGGAGTAGAACAAGTTGCTTGGTCTTCAACTGGTGCCAGTGGGTAGCGATGAATGGCTCAGATGCAGCACATTCATCATCAGCGGAGATTCGAAACGAGTATGACTATCCTCTCATGGAGGACGCCTGTGCGTGACTTTGGTTAACATGGGGAGACTGGTGCACAGACAGCCACCACACGGTCCTTGACAGATCTGGGTCAGGATCCAGTGGCATGGAGCCCAAGGCGACCGGAGACCCTTTTCTGCTGCAGCCTTCATCCGCCTTCCCAGCCGTTGTGACGCTCCACTAAAGTCAGCCATCGTCCTCTGCTTGTTCCACCGTTGAGGTCTTGGTTGGATTGCTCTTTGTCAGAGACCTTTCCCTCGACCTTACCACCATGGGTGACCTAACCAGGAGCATAGCTCCAGACGGCATTGATCTCGGGATCACACAAGCTTCTCCACCACGACAAGGTGACAATCCACGGAGAAGAACGATGCATTAGTACAGAGATGTTTTGACTCTATTATCTTGAATTGCAATCATCGTTATCATTCGTGTGAACCAACATGCATAAGAAGCTCCAGAGTTGAAGACGTTGTCTCGACCCGAAACATCGCCAATTTGTTCTCTCCATAGATGCTGCCTCACCTGCTGAGTTTCTCCGGCATTTTGTGTCCACCTGCGATTTTACTGGCATCTGCAGTTCTTTCTTAAACAAGCTCCAGAGTGGAGCAGCTTTGATTGGGGATCCTTGCAGTGGGAATTTGAATAAACAGGAGATTTATTTATCTAATTCGAGGGATAAAGCCAGAGTGGAGCAGCTTTGATTGGGGATCCTTGCGGTGGGAATTGGAATAAACAGACTTGTATTGTAACTCACTCATGGGGATAAAACACCATTGACGAGGTCAGCATTTACTGGCCATCCTAATAGCCCCTAAATATATACCTTTTCATTCTCACCTAATGGCAGTCACTACAAAGAGTCTCTGAATCCCAGCCACACTAGTCCCACCTGCCTGCTTTCGGTCCATTTCCCCCCAAGCCTGTCCTATCCATGTACCTCTCTAACTGTTTCTTAAATGTTGGGATAGTCCCAGCCTCAACTACCTCCTCAGGCAGCTTGTTCCATACACCCATCAACCTTTGTGTGAATAAGTTGCCCCTCATATTCCTATTAAATCTTTTCCCCTTCACCTTGAACCTGTGTCCTCTGGTCCTCCATTCACCTACTCTGGGCATGAAACTCTGTGCATCTACCTGATCCATTCCTCTCATGATTTTACACACAATCTATCTTCGGTTGGCATGGTGAAGATCCACACCAGGTTTTCCTACTAACCATTTCACATGCAGAGTATTTGAGTAAAAGTGGAATGGGAATTTATGGAACAGGAGCCAGATCCTCCTGTAGTCTGGGTCTGACTTTGGGGCATTGACCAGAATAAACTTTATTCCTGAAAAGATAGGGCCATTAAAAAAAAAATCAGCATTCGACTTTTTGACATGCCTACAGAGTTTAAAGAGAAAAATTGCCCTTCATTTCCTAGCATCCAGAAATTTAAAGCAAGTATGGGAATGAATTTAATATTCTGCATGATCAAGCTATTTCATTTAAATACTGACTCTCTGGAGAATTACATAAAAATACACTGAACTTAATTACAGCTCCTTGCAAGCATTTATTTTAGTTGCTGCTTTATTAGGAGTCAAGATTGAATGCACTAATCTTGCAGAGAATTTTCTGAATGCTAATCATGGCGAGATCAATCTCACACTTCCTGGTCTCAGTGGAACTATAGTCAGCATATTGGAGTTTGTAATAAACATAGAAAATAGGTGCCATTCGTTCCTTCGAGCCAGCACCACCATTCAATATGATCATGGCTGATCATCCAAAATCAGTACCCCATTCCTGCTTCCTCCCCATATCCCTTGATTCCATTAACCCCAGGAGCTAAATCTAACTCTCTCTTGAATACATGGAGCAGTACATGTTTCAAGCTTCCACCCAAGTGTAGGGAGGGAGTTCCTGAATTAAGTCTACGTTCCAGAGAGTCAGTGACACTTGTCAGTCCTTGCCCTCCTGGCTAGAGAGGTGAAATAGTTGCAGTCATATTCAGAGTGAATGCAGTATGATATGCGACTGTGCATGGGGCCCCTTTGGATTTGGGTAAGATCCTATACGGACATTCAGCCCAACCAGTCCATGCTTGTGTCTGGGAAGGAACTGCAGATGCTGGTTTAAACCGAAGATCGACACAATGCTGGAGTTACTCAGTGGGACAGGTAGCATCTCTGGAGAGGCCATGCTAGTAATTTCCTCCACTCAAAATCTTCCCATTTCCATTCTTCCCGCTCTTCTCATTTCACCCGTGTCCTCTCCACCCTCCCTCGTATACTTGTGCAGCCTCAACTCAAAAACATTCATGTCCTTTGTTGAAGGTCTTCCCATGCACTGCAGTAATACAGACCACACACCGTAGTAACACGGAACAAACCTCTTTATCCATCTTGATGCTTTGGTGATTACCTTCCACCCAAGGGCAAACAATTGGTTCTACAATGGGAGAACAGCAGGGGGCATCAAACAAAGTCATCTGTGAAACTCCCCTTTCCAGCATGGGGCAAAGATGTTGGGTTGGGATACTGGGTCTGTTTGAGTGTAACTTGGGCTGTGGCAGTGAGCAGAAGAGGTCGCTCTTGGTAAATGCCTCCATTGAATTATCCCCTGTTTCAGCAGATTGACTGTTCTGTTGCTTTTCAATATGTAGGCACATGTTTAGAGTCATGAAACAGGGAAGCAGGCCCCAAGGGTCTGACTGTTCCATACCGACCAAGATGCCTCATCTAAGCTCGTCCCATTTGTCTGTGTTTGGTCCGTAACCCTCCAAACCGTAACTATTTATTTGACTGTCCATGTCATTTAAATGCTATATTTGTGTGAATATGTACATCTGTGTACGTGGGACATATGTATGACGTGCCAGGAATTGTGTTGGAGGCCAGTGAAAGGTGGCATTGATTTTGATGTCACTTTATCCATTTGAACACTGTATCACGTTGGGAGAAAATCGATCTAGTTTGAACAGTTTGGTGCCTGTCACAATGCAGAGCGTGGAAATCCTCCATGTTAAATGTAGCCTTGATTCGACACTTCATTTTGTTGGACCTGCTTGAAATGATTCTGAATATTTTTTGCATTTTCTGCACCTTGACGTAGAAAATAATATTTGATCATGTACTATTGCAGGCAACTAGCACCAAGTCTGCACTGTAATGATGAGGACTAAACGGTGAGTTGGTAGGATAATGGAATTGCTATCTTGAACAGATCAATGTTTGTTCGGCCATACAGAAACCTTGCTGCCATAGATATTGACATGGTTCTAATGGTTAGATCTTTATTCCAATCCTCAGACAGACTGGTGACATCCATATATTTGCATGCAGACAGACACAACATGCACCTCATTTTGTGCCCGTCACGTGTAAAGTCAAAACGTGTCGGGAGGAACTGCAGAGGCTGGTTTAAAGCGAAGGCAGATGCAAAAGGGTGGAGTAACTCAGCAGATTCGGCAGCATCTCTGGAGTAAATGAACAGGTGACGTTTTGGGTCGAGCCCCCTTCCCCAGACTGAGGGTGAGGGGAATGGGAGACATAGACGCCACTTGGGATAAACGAATGGAAGATATGAAAAAAGCAACGATAAGGGAAGAAATGTGTCTGCTGTGCTTGGATGTATGCTGGCTGATTATGTCACATGACCTGGTGGTGAATCTGTGGAATTCTTTGCCATAGAAGGCTGTGGAGGCCAAGTCAATGGATATTGTTAAGGCAGAGATAGATAGATTTTTTTGGATTTTTTTTTGCACAAAGTCCGCGAGCATTGCCACTTTCATTTCACTGCACATCTCGTATGTGACGAATAAACTTGACTTGACTTGATTCTTGATTAGTACGGGTGTCAGGGGTTATATTGAAGCAGCAGGGGAATAGGGTTCAGAGGGAGGGAGGGAGGGATAGATCAGCCATGATTAAATGGCGGAGTTGACTTGATGTGCTGAATGGCCTAATTCTGCTCCTATCACTTATGATCTCTTCCAAACTCCCCTCATTGGTTGTCCAACATGTCCATCCTACAGAATCTCATTCACCCAGAGCCAAAATAACTCCGTTACCCATTTATGTTGTGCCTGAGTGTTCTTGAACGTTAATTACGCTGCTATGTTTTCCTTGCCTTGGATATGGTCATCCCAAGGGCTCGAGCAGATATATTTCAGGGCTGCACTTTTTTAACTGCGCGTATGAGTATTTCCTCCCAGGTTTGAGCAGAGTTAAGATCGGCCTTTATCGTCTGAGCTCGCTGATCCACACTTGCTTCCAGTTAAACAGTGCACATCTTTTAAAATTCTCTCTCGTGTTTTCAAATGTTCTCGCCCTCTCCCTCGCACGGACTTGTTCCGTCTCTCACACTGCAGTTGCCTCAATGTATTGGGTGGCACAGTGGTAGAGTTGCTGCCTTACAGTGCCAGATGCCCGGGTTTAATCCTGACTACGGGTGCCATCTGTACGGAGTTTGTACGTTCTCCCTGTGACTGCTGTTTCCTCCCACCCTCTAAATTTCTATTACAAATCTCAAATTGTGGAGTACAGAGGCAAATAAATACATGATGGGTCTTTGTCACAAACATTATGGAGGGCTCCGTACCTCTTCTTCCCAGCATTTGATCATCTGTCCTGGCATCATCTTGAAGCACACTGCCAAACTTTGCTTGATAATTCTCCTGTGAAGTGCCTTGGGCTGTTTTGCTATGTTAAGGGAACTATATCAATACAAGGTGTTGTTCTTGGCATAAGACCACACACACTTGTGGGGAATTGCACGCACAGACTTGCACCAGGTTTCTGCGGCACTGCACTTGTTAGTGTGTAGTGCTTTGAGTCTGCCCCTTGTGTTCAAAGGGATTGTTTCCTCTCCAAAGATTCAGTCATGGATGGTCCGCAGAGATTAGAGATGCCAGGCTTCTCCGCGGAGAATCAGCTGGGAAAATATATAGGGATGGTGGAAAAACTCTCACTCAGAGTTGTGAATCTGTGGAATTCTCTGCCTCAGAAGGTAGTTGAGTCCAATTCTCTGGAAGCTTTCAAGAGAGAGTTAGGTAGAGCTCTTAAAGATAGCAGAGTCAAGGGATATGGGGAGAAGGCAGGAACGAGGTACTGATTGTGGATGATCAGCCATGATCACAGTGAATGGCGGTGCTGGCTCGAAGGGCCAAATGGCCTACTATTGTCTAAAATAAAATAAAATAAGATATCTAGGGTTATTAATAAAAATTGGAAATGAATACTGGAGGCATGGACAGGAGAGATGGGGGCAAAGCAATGTTTTACCATCATTACAGGAAATAAATGGCATTTAAGAGGCTTTTCGATGAACATGGCACATGGATATGCAAGGAATGGATCGCGTGCTGGCAGATGAGATCTACCTTGACATCATTGTGGGCCTGTTCATACCTGCAAAAGGCACAGCATAATCCACAGTAAACATGTGGCCTGTGAAGAATACACTCACACCCACACCCACTCGCCCCACCAAGACTGTGAACAAAGGCATTTGATGTTTGCTGCCTTTAGCTCTGATAAACACAGCAATTAAGCAGGGCTTGAGTGAATCTGAATGTTTGAGTCCAACAAAGTGGTATTTAACCCACCCTGCAACAGGCCCAGGGTGGTTTTCTAACTTGCCTGTGCTCTGTTCAAAGCTTCAGTCCCTCCAGGGAACAACTTTGCAAGAAAACATACGGACTAAAGTCTATACGCGGTCTGATCGGACGGAGCAAGACGAGGAAGGCTGTTCAACCCTTTGAACCTGTTGCTTCAGTCAGTGTAGGGTGATATGTAAACTCTGATTACTTCCATTCCCTTGCCCAAGTTGTAAGTCATTGTCATACAACACAGGCCCTTCGGCCCTACTCTTCCATGCTGACTGAAATGCCCCGTCTCATGTTTGGCCCATATCCCTCTAAACCTTTCCCGTCTATGTACCCGTCCAAATGTCTTGACGATATTATTGCAATCTCCAAGCTTCTGGTCGACACAGGTCATAAACAATTATTTTTAGAGAGCTTTCCAGGTTTCTATTGCTTTTTGGAAAGTACTTCTGGACAATAACTGAACGTATAATTAAAACATTATATGTGTGTGGTACGCTGCATGACTATGGCTGGAGGAGATATTGGAAGAACTGTACTTGCCCTCTGCATTGGAGTTGCAAGTAACGAAGTATAAATGCATCTGCTTGAAGCATTAAAGGGGCACCCATAACCTAGAAACTTCTTGTACCGAAATGCAGTTGTCTGAGCTGTTTTGATGTTAATTATCACGCGTCTTTGTGGGGAGTTGGACCCAACAATGGATTCTTAAACATAAACCTTTGAGCACGGTGGCGCAGTGGTAGAGTTGCTGCCTTACAGCACATACAGAACCAAAGACCTTGACTACGAATGCTTGTCTGTACGGAGTTTGTACATTCTTCCCGTGACCTGCGTGGTTTTTCTCTGGGATCTCCAGTTTCCTCCCACACTTCAAAGACGTACGGGTTTGTGGGTTAATCAGCTTTGGTAAATTCACTGTTGGCAGATGTTTAGTTACCATGGCCCCAAACTTTGGGATAGCTTCTTTTAAACCTCTGCCTAACCTCCTCATTAGAATCTTCCTCTTCTTCCCAGCATTTGATCATCTGCTGTGGCACCATCTTGCAGCACACTGCCAAATTTTGCTTGATAATTCTCCTGTGAAGTGCCTTGGGCTGTTTTGCTATGTTAAGGGAACTATATCAATACAAGGCGTTGTTCTTGGCATAAGACCACACACACATGTGGGGAATTGCACGCACAGACTTGCACCAGGTTTCTGCGGCACTGCACTTGTTAGTATGTAGTGCTTTGAGTCTGCCCTTTGTTTTCAAAGGGATTGTTTCCTCTCCAAAGATTCAGTCATGTCTCTGATGGTCCGCCGATTTTAGAGATGCCAGGCTTCCATGAATCAGCTGGGAAAATACATAGGGATAGTGGAAAGAATGCATCTTTAGCTTTGAAGATCGACACAAAAAAGCTGGAGTAACTCAGCGGGTCAGACAGCATCTGTGGAGAAAAAAAAAGATGAGATTTTGGGTCGAAACCCTTCTTCAGACTGAGAGTCGGGGGAAAGGGAAACGAGAGATACAGATGGTGATGCAGAGAGATATAGAACAAATGATTGGGAGGTATGCAAAAAAAAAAGTGACAATGATAAAGGAAATTGGCCATAGGTAGACAATGTTGGAGAAACTCAGCGGGTGAGGCAGCATCTATGGAGCGAAGGAATAGGCGATGTTTCGGGTCGAGACCCTTCTTCAACTCCATACATGCTGCCTCACCCGCTGAGTTTCTCCAGCATTTTTGTCGACCTTCAATTTTTCCAACATCTGCAGTTCTTTCTTAAACAAGGAAATAGGCCATTGTTAGCTGTGGACGAGGAGAAAACGAGTTACACACAAATACAGGTCATTGGTAATTATCCCTTGTGTGTGTGTAGGGTAGTGTTAGTGTGCGGGGATCACTGGTCAGAGTGGACTTGGCGGGTCGAAAAGTCTGTTTCCACGCTGTACCTATAAAATAAAATAAAATATATAAGGTTATTAATAAAAATTAGAAATGAATACTGGGGGCAAGGCCAGGGGAGATGGGGGCAAAGCAATGTTTAAAGGGCCCAGTCCCACTGTACGAGGCAATTCAAGAGCTTCCCGAGTTTAAAAAAAAATCAAACTCGTGGTCAGTACGTAGAATGTATGTAGCGGCTACGTCGGAGCTCATGGACGTCTCGTGGCAGCTCGTAACGTTAACGGCAGGTACTCGGTTAACGCGGTAACTCGTGAAGATTTTTCAGCACTGTGAAAAATGTCCACGAGAGCCCCGAGTACCTACGAACGGCTCTTACTGTAATTCTCCGAGTTCGAATCGGGGGAAACTCGTGAGAACTCTTGAATTACCTTGTACAGTGGGACAGGCAGGCCCTTTACTGTCTTTACAGGAAATAAATGGCATTTAAGAGGCCTTTTGATCGGTACATGGATATGCAAGGAATGGATTGTGTGCAGGCAGATGAGATTATTCTACTTGGACATCATTTTCACTGCAGACTGTGTGGGCCTGTTCCTGTACTGCACTGTTCTATGTTCTACAACAAACAATTCCTGGATCTAAACAACATTGTGATTCTCTTTCGGAGAGCCGGCTGCAAAAGGCACAGCATAATCCGCAGTAAACATGTGGCCTGTGAAGAATACACTCACACCCACACCCACTCGCCCCACCAAGACTCTGAACAAAGGCATTTGATGGTTGCTGCCTTTACCTCTGATAAACACAGCAATTAAGCAGGGCTTGAGTGAATCTGAATGTTTGAGTCCAACAAAGTGTTATTTAACCCACCCTGCAACAGGCCCAGGGTGGTTTTCGAACTTTCCTGTGCTCTGTTCAAAGCTTCAGTCCCTCCAGGCAACAACTTTGCAAGAAAACATACGGACTAAAGTCTATACGCGGTCTGATCGGACGGAGCAAGACGAGGAAGGCTGTTCAACCCTTTGAACCTGTTGCTTCAGTCAGTGTGGGGTGATATGTAAACTCTGATTGCTTCCATTCCCTTGCCCAAGTTGTAAGTCATTGTCATACAACACAGGCCCTTCGGCCCTACTCTTCCATGCTGACTGAAATGCCCCATCTCATGTTTGGCCCATATCCCTCTAAACCTTTCCCGTCTATGTACCCGTCCAAATGTCTTGACGATATTATTGTAATCTCCAATAACTCATGGTCATAAACAATTATTTTTAGAGAGCTTTCCAGGTTTCCATTGCTTTTTGGAAAGTAATTGCACAATAGCTGAACATATAATTAAAAAATTATATATTTAAAATTTAAAAATAAGTGTGGTGCGCTGCACGGTGGCGCAGTGGTGGAATCGCTGCACTTACAGCGCCAGATACCTGGTTTCGATCGATCCTGGCTACAGGTGCTTGTCTGTACGGAGTTTGTACCTTCTCCCCGTGACCTGCGTGGGTTTTCTCTGGGATCTCCAGTTTCCTCCCACACTCCAAAGACGTACAGGTTTGTAAGGTGATTGGCTTGGTATAAAATGTTTTTGATAATTGTCCCTCGTATGGGATGGTGTTACTGTGCGGAGATCGCTGGTCAGTGAGGACTTGGTGGACCCAAGAGCCTAATTTCTGTGCTGTATCTCTAAACCAAACTGAGCCTCGGTGAGAGACCTAACTGGTCCCCTCTCCAGCATGTGTTGCTTGAGTCTTATCTCATCATCTCTGTGGAATGTGTTGAATCCAGTTGATCTTGCCTTCATGATTTCAAAGCGTATTTGTGTGATCCTGTGATGATTCTGGGGGGAGATATGACACATTCTCACAGCCACAGATGGAACATGCCTCTTACAACCAGTGCAGGATTCAGTAATGTGGAACGCTTGTTTGGGCCTCAGGTGAAGGTAGATATCGTAGAAAATTGATTTCAATCTCGCTCAATACCTTTTTTTCCGATGCATTTTTTAGTCTGCTTCAGAAATTGTTTTGCATTTGAGATATTCATTGGCACTCTGCCAACTCTGCGCATTGTAGTAAGTGCACGAAGCACAAAAAGGTGGCGGAAAAGAGAGCGGGCGATCCTTTGAATGTGGCAGCTGGCGGGGACAAGGGGAACTCTATCCCATTCAGGCAGGGAGGAGAGGGGAAGAGTAGAAGATGCAATCATGAGCCTTGCCAAACAAGATTAGGGACAAAGAAAAAGATTAGAGAGGCTCCTTGCTCACAACCAGCCTCCACATTCAACGGGAGCTGATCCACTGAATATCTGCAGTGTTTTCTGTTTTTATAGCAGTGCCAATAGTTTAGTTTAATGCAAGGTTTCAATGTTTCAAGGTCAGTTTATTGTCACATGTACCAATTAAGGTACAGTGAAATTTTGAGCTACCATACAGCCATACTAAGTGAAAAGCGACAAGACACATAACCACATAAAAGTTAACATAAACATCCACCACAGTGGATTCCACATTCCTCACTGTGATGGAAGGCAATAAAGTTCATTCCTCTTCCTCCCGCGGTCGAGGCAGTCAAACCTTCCGCGATCAAAGCCCCCACATTTGACGATCGAAGCCCCCTTCGGGGTGATCAAAACTTCCACGGCATGGAGCTCCCGAGTCGGCCTCTTCTCATCAGAGACTGCAGGCTTCACGATGTTGAAGTCCACAGGCCCCACGGTTGGAGTTGAGATATAGCACGGAAACAGGCCCTTCGGCCCACCTGGTTCACGCCGACCAGCGATCCCACACACTTACACTATCCTACACACACTTGGGACAATTTACATTTACACCAAGCCTATTAACCCACAAACCTGTATGTCTTTTGGAGTGTGGGAGGAAACCGAAGACCTCGGAGAAAGCCCACGCGGTCATGGGGAGAACGTACAAACTTCGTACAGACAAGCACCTGAAGTCGGGATCGTAGCCGGGTCTCTGGCGCTGCAAAGGCTGTACGGCAACAACTCTACCGCTGCGCCACCGTGCCACCCACGTCTTGTACTTAATAACGAGAAGAATTTCCAGAATTAAGCTAAAAATCCAAAGGGACCCATCTCATTGCAGCCTGTTCTGGCCTTGGAGATCGTTCAATGCCACTTCATATTGTCCCTTTCCTCCTGCTGTTTCAGTGCCGATGAGCTTCACAAATCCCCTTGTACACAACCTCTCGCTGAGGTTCAAAGTCTCCATCTTTGGACGGTTTAGTGGTGTGTTCTCGTCAGATGTGCAAATGAACAGTGAAATTCGCTAACAAACAGTCCAGCCCCCAATTAGCAAAGTGTACAGAAATATCCCACTGAGACCGCACGAAAGAGGAGCCCTGTTTTGGAGCCATTTTCCAAGTCTAGTCCACGCTCTGGTTGTTATGAGCGGTGCCTGATTCAGGCGAGCCCCAGGCTCCTTAAGGGCCTGTCCCACTTTCACGACCTAATTCACAACCTTTTTTTACTCGTGGACATTTTTCATCATGCTAGAAAAATCGCCCCGACCTACTTGATGCCACGAGTACCTACAGCTAGCATCACGGCCTGCTACGACCTACCTATGACCTTGTGACGTCCATGCTGCGAGTATGAGTCAAGGGCAAACTCGGCAGAGTTGGTGAATTAGGTTGTGAAAGTGGGACAGGCCATTTAGACGTGTGGATCGACCTGCCCACCTTTGTGCCATTGGGGGGCCTCCAGAGCGCAGTAGGCCGGACCCCGGTCCCTCTGTCCCCTCCTTGCTCCACATTCGTCATCACACTGACTCCATCCTCCCCAGTCCTTGCTCTTTGGGGAAGAGTTGTTTAAAAATGTGAGCGGGTGGAAAAATACAAATAGTTTCCAGCTCACTAATACTGGGGTTTAATTAAGATTGGAACCACCTGCTCATGTGGAAAGTTAACACGGGCACAGACTCGAGCTGAATGGCCCCCAGTATTCTCCAGCGATTTCATAATTGACTGGCTGAACAACCAGGTGAGATTGTAACGTTACAAATATCCAGATAGCAGTGACAAGAACATTGCTCAAAGAAAGATTAACCTTTCCAATTTAGTCACATCCAATAATCTGAAAGAGTTTAAATTAAATTTAAGATGAAGCAATCTCCTAGCTTCCACATGCAGTGTTTGTATGTAGCAAATAGCGATGGCATCTGCACTCTCTGATGGAAAGCAAACTGCATTGAACGTGGTGAAGCTGGTTGATGGTCTATCAGGAATAAAGATTTGCCAGTCATTTGAGTTCACTGCAACAACTTCCATTTTTGCAGCCCCTTTTAAATCTCATAAGCTTGCCTTCATCAGTCAGTGTGCAGTTGTCACAAGTTGAGACATCGTGTTACAAGACGTTGGCTTGGCCACATTCAGACTACTGTTGATTATCATTGAACGGTAAAGGGTACAAAGATGGTCTATGAGAATGTTACTGGGTCTGATGGCTGGATCCATGAGAAGAGGCTGGGTCTTTTTTCCCCCTTGAGTGTAAGAGGCTGTGGAGATAAATTTATACCATGAGGGACATGGCTAAAGTGAGGAGCCACTGTCTGTCCCAGGATATGTGAGACTAATGGGCCTGTCCCACTTAGGTGATCTTTAGGAGACTGCCAGGGACTAGTTTGAATGAAATTCACCTACGTCAACCTACGACAGCAAAAATTGTCACCACTGTCGGCGAAAAATTTTCACTGTGTTGAAAATTCTGCGGCATTCGCCCAATAAATCGCCTGTGGGACAGGCCCATAAGTTAAAAGGGGAAAAACTTAAAAGGGACCGGAGGAGCAACATCTTCATAGAGGACGGTGTACATATGGAACAAACTGCCAGAGGAATTGGTGGAGATAGTTACATTTATGACACTTAGACACCACATGGATAGATATGGGCCAGGCACAGGTTTGTACTTGGCTAGGCAACTTGATTGACATTGACAAGTTTGGCCGCAGGGCCTGTTTCCATGCAGCGAATGAAGTGAAGGAGTGATGGGGTCTTAATATGATGGTTAAACTAAAGCTTTTCCAGGACATGTATCTGAAACCAACAGCACTTGAGATTCTTAGTTCATGCAACAACAGGGCACAAGTCTGGGGCAGCACAGTGGCGCAGCAGTAGAGTTGCTGCCTTGCAGCACCGGAGACCCGGGTTCGATCCGGGCTGCTGGTGCTGTCTGTACGGAGTTTGTACGTTCTCCCTGTGACCTGCGTGGGTTTTCTCCGGGAGCTCCGGTTTCCTCCCACACTCCAAAGACGTGCAGGTTTGTAGGGCAATTGGCTTGGTGTCATTGTAAATTGTCCCTAGATAGACACAAAAAGCTGGAGTATCTCAGTGGGTCAGTAGTGTCTCTGGAGAAAAGGAATACTGTAGGAGATTTATTGTTATTGACTAGGGAATTGACCCTAGTGCATGTCGGATAGTGTGAGTGCGCGGGGATCGCGGGTCGGCACGTACTCGCTGGGCCGAAGGGCCTGTCTCCGTACTGTATCTCTAAACTAAACTAAAAGTAATTCCCTGCATTACTGGTCAGGCAGCGGTCGAGTTTCTGCCTTACAGTGAATGCGGCTCAGGAGACCCGGGTTCGATCCTGATTACAGGTGCTGTCTGTACGGAGTTTGCATGTTCTCCCCGTGACCTGCGTGGGTTTTCTCCGAGATCTTCGGTTTCCTCTCACATTCCAAAGACGTACATGTTTGTAGGTTAATTGGCTTGGAAAATGTACAAATTGTTCCTGGTGGGTGTAGGATAGTGTTAATGTGCGGGGATCGCTGGTCGGCACGGACCCGGTGTGCCGAAGGGCCTGTTTCCGCGCTGTGTCTCTAAACTAAATCACTTAAAGATAACCCCTCGGTCTATAATGTGCCACAGTGAAAGGTACATTGTTGTTGTGTACCTGCAGGAGAGTCGGTGAGGCAGGTGTTGCACAGACCAGATGTTGTTTGCACAGTGAAATAGCTATCAGGGTATTGGGCACCCTGCCATGTGTTTCACCTGGTGACTCCCTGTACTCTGCAGATAAGGACTGCTGATAGCGGTAATCTTCTCAAAACTTGAGACAATAGAAAGGCAGCCGTTGTCATAGATGCAGGAATGGCTAAAAGCTTTTCTTGTTGACTGGCGCTCGGGTTGGGGGAGGGGAAAGTGACTTTTAAAAGGCTGGGCCGGCTAATGGCTCAGTTAACCCCGAAAATGCCCATCAATCATCCTTGCGGCTGGGACCCACAGAAAGAATATGCTGCCCACAGCACAGCGAGGTTGTTCGTGCGTTCAAAGGAGTATTGTTTCGCAGGCTAATTTAGCAGAGAAAGATTGTTAGTAAGGGAGGTGAAAAACCCACTGAAGGAATTGTGTATTACTTGTCCCTGCAACTTGGGTATCTGAACCCCATCTGTAATCCCCCCCCCCCCCTCCCACCACCACGTCAGTGGATGAGCTGGCTTTAGTAATCTTTGACATTTTTTATTTTTTCATATTCCAAAGTAGAATGTAAAGGTAAAGAGAACTCCGACTTGCACATTCCCTTCACGATGCCTCAGAACAGCCAACAGTCCAAGATGTGCTCCCCACCAGTCCAAGACCTTCTCCCCACCACCCCCCATCAGTCTGAAGAAGGGTTTCGGCCCGAAACGTTGCCTATTTCCTTCGCTCCATAGATGCTGCTGCACCCGCTGAGTTTCTCCAGCATTTTTGTGTGCCTTCGATTTTCCAGCATCTGCAGTTCCTTCTTAAACACAAGTCCAAGATGTGCTCATTGAAATGCAGCGATGTAAGACATGCAGCAGATATATAGTTTTGCAACCAGTAGCTATGAGTTGTATAGGAAGAAACCGCAGATGCTGGTTTAAACCAGATAGACGCAAGAAGCTGGAGTAACTCAGCGGGTCAGTCGGCATCTCTGGAGAAAAGGAATAGGTGACGTTTCGGGTCGAGACCCTTCCTCAGACTGGTCTGAAGCAGCCTAGTGAAGGATCTCAACCCAAAACATCACCTGTTTAAGAAGGAACTGCAGATGCTGGAAAATCGAAGATAGACAAAAATGCTGGAGATACTCAGCGGGTGAGGCAGCATCTATGGAGCGAAGGGAATAGGCAACGTTTCGGGTTGAAACCCTTCTCATTGCCTATTTCCTTCGCTCCATAGATGCTGCCTCACCCGCTTAGTTTCTCCAGCATTTTTGTCTACCCCCGAAACATGACCTATGCATTTTCTCCAGAGATGTTGTCTGACCCGCTGAGTTACTCCAGCTTTTTAAGTCTAGCTACGATTTGTATACGGACATGGTGGGGAATAATCTGAAGGGGAATGGGACTGACAGGTATTGGTTTATTATTGTCGGGTGTACCAAGATGCACTGAACATGTTTTGTGTTCGACACAGACGGATCTTAACTTGCATGAGTACAACACGTTAGATTACGCTAAATAAAAATGGGCAGAAATGCTACCTTCTGTGCCACACCATTTTCGAGTCATGGAGTGACTTTGCGCGGCATGGTGGCACAGCGGTAGAGTTGCTGCCTCACAGCGCCAGAGACCCCGGGTTCGATCCTGACTACTGGTGCTGTCTGTACGGAGTTTGCACGTTCTCCCTGTGACCGCGTGGGTTTTCTCCCGGTGCTCCGGTTTCCTCCCACACTCCAAAGACGTTGGTCTGTAGGTTATTTGGGCTTTGGTAAAATTGTGAAGTGCCCCAGTGTGTACGGGGTGATCACTGGTGGGTGCGGACTTGGTGGGCCGAAGGGCCTATTTCTGCGCTGTATCTCTCAACTGAAGTAAAGTAAAGAGTTGTACAGCATGGAATCGAGCACTTTAGAGACATAGCTATGTCGACCAAAATGCCCCATCTGCAGTAGTGAGACAAATGAACCAAAAAGCTGTTTCAATTATGTTTAATAAGGAAGAAGTCACTGGAGATTCTTGCTATGAAATAGGACTGTGGGATCTCTGGGAGGAGGCGGGAAGTGTCGCGTGGCCTTGGTTTAACTCCTATTCCAAGGGCAGTGCCTCTGATAAGAACAGAACTAGTTCACTGGAACTGGCCTGCAAGCTGAACACACCACGAGGTGTTCGCAAGAGGAAGCAAGGCAAACCAGGTACTTGATCTAGATACGAGCTTGCACAGGCCAAGAATAGTTAGCTTTAAATCAATTAATTTGTCAAGATAAGGTACATGGATAGGACAGGTTAGGAGGGATATGGACCAAGTGCAGGCAGGTGGGACTAGTGTAGCTGGGACATGTTTGCAGCTGTGGGCAAGTTGGGCCGAAGGGACTGTTTCCACTGTATCACTCTATGACTTTATCTCATCATCTGACTCTAGACAACCTCTCCCAGCTGAGCTTTAGCAACCTCTCTTCCCCAGCTTTATGGTGCATGCAACTTCGCATCACCCATAGTCTCATTGAACATCTAGGCAAAACTTGAAGGGCTGAATGGCCTCCTTGTGTCTATGGACCAACATACGTGACCCCTGAAATATGGTTGCTTGGGAAACGGGAATTCGCAAATCCATCGTCAAAAATTGGAGATACGGAATAAAATTAGCTCTTGGAATTCATGTTGGAAAGGGAAATAAAACATTTGTTTATAAACTTGCGACTCTTCGATGCATACGCAGATGATACTGATTTGCGTTATTTAAAAATTGCAACACGGCCCATTTTCCAGGAATGCAAGCAGCCCTGACACCCCCCCTCCCCCCTCCCCACAACACTAGCACAACTGGTATTATTGCAACTATTAATTATTTAAAGATCTTGATGAGATCGGCAGAAATCTTTTTCTTCAGTTCTGGACATCAGGGACGCTCCACTTGAATGTGATGGAAGATGATTGTATTCGTACTTTTAAAACAGTAGGTTTGCAGGTTATTGGGCAGCACGGCAGTGTTGTGGTAGAGCTACTGCCTTACAGCGCCAGAGACCCCAGGTTCAATCCTGACCGCTGGTGCTTGTCTATACGGAGTTTTATGTTCTCCTCATGGCCCGCGTGGGTTTGCTACAAGATTTTCACTTTCCTCCCGCACTTCCTAGTGTGTGTGTGTAGGGTAGTGCTAATGTGCGGGGTTCTTGGTTCTTGGGTCCTCCAAAATATTCCAACTGGAATTCAAACTGGAGGTGGTGAAGGGAGGGATTAAGCCAGAAAGGGTATAAAGAACACACACTATAGAATTTGACATAAAACATCCCCACACAGCAGAATCAAAGTTTCCCACTGTGTGGGAAGGCACCAAAGTCAGTCTCTTCCTCCATTGTTCCCCGTGGTCAGGGCCTCCCCAAGCCCTCCGCAGTTGCAGCTACGGGCGGCCCGATGTCCAGGGCCGCTCGCCGGGGTGTTGTAAGTCCGACGTCGGGGCTGCGGGACGTCCTCAGCAGCGTGGACACCGGAGTCGGCCCCCTCCTACCGGAGTCGGCGGCTTCCAAAGTCCGTAGGCCGCGCCGGGTGGAGACTGCTGCTGGCGGCCCTCTGCAAGACGCCCCAGGACTCCACGATGTTGTTCAGCGCCGCCCGCGTTGGAAGCTCTCCGCACCAGAGCTCCACGATGTTGGGCAGCGGCCCAACGCTCCGGAGCTCCAAACGGCGACCCAGGTAGGCATCGCCCGCTCCGCGGTGACTCCAGCGCTGCGCCGCCGCTGTAGCAGCCCTGGTCCGGTTCCCGGTCCCCGGCAGGAAAGGCCGCTCCGATCCAGCTGGTAGGCCGCGAGGTGGGGGGGCGAGGACGCGACTCGGAGAAATAGTCGCGTCCCCGCCAGGAAGAGACTGGGAAACGGTTTCCCCCATACCCTGCCCCCCTCCCCCACATAGAAAAGTTAAAGTTTCCCCCTAAAACAAACTTTAGACTTAACTAAAAATAAAAAAAAGATTGGAGGGACAGACAGGCTGTAGGTAGAGGCTGCTGCAATGCAGCGCCCCCTCCCTCCGTTTCCGCTGGTTGGCACGGACACGGTGGGCCGCAGGGCCTGTTTCCGTGCTGTATCTCTGAACTAAACTAAACCAGTCTGAAGAAGAGTCGCGACCTGAAACGTCACCCATACCTTCTCCCCAGAGATGCTGCTGGTCCCGCTGAGTTACTCCAGCATTTTGTGTCTAAACTCCCAGGGTTTGGGGCGAAAAAAGGTACGCTTTCAGTTGAAGCATTAATCCAAAGCCCTACCAACTCCCTTAGATGGATTAAAAATATCTCCTGACTGTAATTTCAAAGAGCAAGGCCTTCTTTGTTAGGCCGACATTTAAGCGAAGGAAAGGGGCAACGTTTTGGGCCGAAACCCTTCTTCAGGCCCGAAACTTTGACTATTTCCTTCGCTCCATAGATGCTGCTGCACCCGCTGAGTTTCTCCAGCATTTTTGTCTGCCTTCGATTTTCCAGCATCTGCAGTTCCTTCTTAAACATCTTAGAGAAATTACAAAGCATATTTTGGCAGCCGTAGTCCCTTAACTACGACAATGTGGGATATGACTGGGATACGACAATGCGGAGTCACCCCTGACATCAGTCTGAAGAAGGGTCTCCACCCCGAAACGTCACCCATTCCTTCTCTCCAGAGATGCTGCCTGTCCCGCTGAGTTACTCCAGCATTTTGTGTCTATCTTCGATTTAAACCAGCATCTGCAGTTTCTTTCCACACATAATACTGCATGAAGCCTTGTCTTTCTCTAAACCATGGGATACATGGAAACCCTCCTGGGTGCTGTAGCTTATCAGCGTGTTGCAGAAGGTGGAGAAAGATGAGTGGCCCTCTTTGTCCAGTGCCTCGTGTGTCCCTCCCGGCCATCATCTGCAACCCTCATTCACTGAATAGCAGCTGCTTTTATTGAACAGAGCACCAGCGACATTCGCCAAATCGAGGGGGGAAAAAGCATGGCTGAAACTAGCCATTGATGCCAGTTGAACACAGGCCATGTATGCAAGGCTCTTTCACAAGCATGCACTATTATTGCCCATCATCATTCAGTACTTCATAATGGAGTGTGTCCCTCTGTTTCAATGGGTGGATAGTGGAGACCTGACCCTGGGTTCACGCAGGGCCACAGCCTAATGAATGCCATGCAAACAAGCTAAAAGGGCTTCTTTGTTCCGGGGATCTCGAGTGAAGTGCTTATTTGTTTTGCCTGAGTGAAGGGCAAGACGGTCTTGTACCTCTGCAGCCCATCTGTGCACCTGTTATTCAGAATGAAGCACTCCTTTAGAAATTGGCTGCCGTTCTTTCTTTCATGGGGGATTAAGACAACAGTGGCTTTTGTCTGCCACATTCATTTGCTCTTTCCACCAATGTAGAATAGGCACCAAGGTGGTATAGCGGCAGAGTTGCTGCCTGACAACGCCAGAGACCCGGGTTCGATTCTGACTACGGCTGCTGTCTATATAGAGTTTTCACGTTCTCCCCGTGACCTGCGTGGGTTTTCCCCGGGAGCTCCAGTTTCCTCACACACCCCAAAGACGTACAGGTTTGTCGGCTGAATGTGTCAGAAGGAACTGCAGATGCTGGTTTAAAGCGAAGAAAGACACAAAAAGCTGGAGTAACTCAGCGGGACAGGCAACATCTCTGGATGGGTGATGTTTCGGGTCCAGGTCTGAAGAAGGGTCTCGACCCGAAACATCTCCGGAGATGAGGGGCAGTTTTTACATGCGGAAGGTGGTACGTAGATGGAACGAGCTGCTAGAGGAAGTATTTGAGGCAGATACAATAACATTTTAAAGACACTTGGGTAGGTTCATGCTTGGGAATGGTTCAGTGAGATGTGGGCCAAACGCAGTCAAATGTGGCCAAGTTAGATTGGGTATCTTGGTCAACATGAACGAGTTGGGCTGAAGGGCCTGTTTCCATGCTATGTGGCTGTGCCTCCATTCTTTCTCACATAGATTTAAGAGAGAGTTAGATCGAGCTCTAGGGGCTAGTGGAGTCAAGGGATCTGGGGAGAAGGCAGGCACGGGTTATTGACAGGGGACGATCAGGCATGATCACAATGAATGGCGGTGCTGGCTCGAAGGGCCAAATGGCCTCCTCCTGCACCTATTTTCTATGTTTCTATACCCAGCAACATCTCCTGATTCATCCGCCAATCTCCTACCCTAAATTGACTAAATTGTTGTAGTCAATTAATCAACCGATCAACGTGTCCTTGGGATGCGGAAGGAAATCGGAGAACCTGGACAGCCCCCGTAGAGTGACAGGGAGATTCCACACAGACAGCACCGAAGGTCGGAATCGAACCTGGGTCTCTGCCGCACCATCAAAACCACATTGCTCCTGGCTGTCAGTTGAAGGTTGGAAGCTAGTTGGTGGTCTGTCAAAGTAGGTGCTAACCCAGTCGAGGGTTGCAAACCCAAAGGAGGATTTACTCAGAGAAAGGTAGTTGCGAACGGCAGGCTTTAATGCTGCAGTTGATGATCTCATTGTTATTTTTCCATTAATCATGACTGCAGGCAAAGGAACGGAGCTTTTGGAAGAACTGAGTTCATAATGTTGGCACTGGGGTTGAAATGGGAGCCAGTGGTTGAAAGGTTGACATGTATATTGAAGATGCCAATCCCAAACTTGACATGGGGGCATGAAAGGCAACTTTCTGGTGAGGGTATGTTGATGTTAGAGAGGGTGACATGGAAGAGCTTCAGATCTACCCCATTGCTGGTATGTTTTATGCAGTTTGGAGAGTCTGGGCTTGTTTAGTTTGTGGCAGCGTATGGTGAAGTTGATGTATATTACCTTATCATAGGACTAGATACAATGAGTAAGGAACTATTTCCCTTAACTGAGAAGTATTTCCTTCGCTCCATAGATGCTGCTGCACCTGCTGAGTTTCTCCAGCACTTTTGTCTACCTTCGATTTTCCAGCATCTACAGTTCCTTCTTAAACAGTTAGTAACTGGGGTTAGACACAAAAATCTGGAGTAACTCAATGGGACAGGCAGCATCTCTGGAGAGAAAGAATGGGTGACCTTTTGGGTTGAGACCCTTCTTCAGACCCGAAAACTCACCCATTCCTTCTCTCCAGAATGCTGCCTATCCCACTGATTTACTCTAGCTTTTTGTGTCTATATTTGGTTTAAAGCAGCATCTGCAGTTCCTTCCTACACAATTTAGTAACTGGGTGTGGGATTACATTGGAAGGATTAGAGTAAGGCAAGGCAAGGCAAGGCAACTTTATTTATATAGCACATTTCATACACGAGGCAGACTCAAAGTGCTTCACATAAAAACATGTCATACAATAAATGAAATAATAAAATGAAATAAAATAGAAGAACTAAAAGAAAAGAAAAACAAAATTAAAAATGCATTGTAAAAAGTGCAAAAGTTAAAAGTGCAATGTAGTTAAGATTTAGCTGAAAGCTAAAGTAAACATAAAAGTTTTCAGTCTTGTTTTAAAAGTGGTCAAAGTTGAGGCAAGTCTTAAATCTTCAGGAAGTTTATTCCAGCTATTTGTTGCATAGTAACTAAATCCTGCTTTCCCATGTTTTGTATTTACTCTGGGAATCACTAGCAGATTGGTTTCAGAAGATCTTAGCGGTCTAGAAGGCTTATATAGTGGAAGCATGTAGAGTAGAGTCAAGGACACCATATTATCACCCAGGGAATGGTTCGGGATGACAGAAACCTTCATCCCATAAGACACGTTGGCCATCCAGGCCAGTGCACCCAGGAACATTGGTGTAGGTCTTGGCACCTTGAACCACGGAACTCAGGACCATGACCTGGGCAAGAAATTCTCTTCTTTGGACACAGTGAGCTAAATGGCCACCTCTTCTATAAAGTTCTTATATTCCGCGTCTTGTTGCAATCTTTGGTTTCTGAGGACCTTTTGATGATGAGTCACTTTCCTTCAGTTTGAGTAAACTTTTCGTCAGACAACCTCTCAGGCTGGTATCCCTGTTGATACACATGTCGTGGGCATGTTGCTTATAATGGCAATGGGTCACACATCCTTAATCTTGAGTTGGAGGCTGGTTGGAAATCTGCACCATCTGGCTGCTCGGGTAGCAAAAGACCCCACACTTATCCCTCAACCAAGAGCTCAGAAGAGTTCTCTCCAGAGTCCCAGTAAATATTCGCCCTGAAACGACATCAATAAAAGGTTTATATTTGCATTGGGATTTTTGTTCTCTTTCCTTGGGGGAGAGGCATAAGAAGGATAGAGATGGGGAGAAAGGGGAGCAAAAGGGCTATTGGGGAATGAGTTGGAATGGATGCGGTGAAGTGAAGAGAACTTGGAGTGTGGTTCGGAAGCATTGAGTTACGATGCTGCAGTCATAATGGACTGATCCCTCAAGTGTGATCTGGCTGTACTGGATAGAACACTAGTTGGTCTGACAGTTTAGCGGGGCACTTGTTATCAATAGGGTTGGAGATGTTTCAAGGATAGGCTCAAGCAAAGGGAACCACTTTGCCAGGGACCATGGGCTTGGTGCTTCCCCTTAGCCTTGTTGTAATCTTGGCTTTGAGTTAAACTGAAAGTGGAGACCAGTGTTATGAATGCATTGCCAAGCTCCCTTGAGTACGTACAGTACATTGACCCTTGCTGCCCAACACTTATTTCATCCATGTTCCACACGGTGTGAATGATGCAACTCCAGTAAGGAATACGTGTCAGAATGCAATTCCGTCCTGTTCAGCGATTATCAAACCCCTTCAGGATAAACGTCGACCGTGTCAGTCGCTCCTTGGCTGCCTGATTAGGTTGCACAATGTGTCACAACTGTAACGGCTGCCTGCCATTAATTGGTCCTTGGAGAACACTTCCCTGTTGAGTTAAGTGCATCTTGCATCTGCAATCTCCAAATCTCCTCCAGTGTTGGCCTTCTGACATTTACTTTATCCTCTCTCGCTGTTCCTGCGCTTATCTAGATAGTGACAATAACTTGTATTTGTATGTTCTCATGGGAGGCCATTTGGCCTGTCGGGTCTACGCTGGCTCCCCGAGGCAATCCAATTCCCCCCCGTAATCTACTCTCCCCAAGTCCGTCACGCATGTACACATGGGGCAATTTAGAGTGGCCTATTAACTACCAACTCGCGCTTTGTGATGTATGAGCGAATCAGAATAGATGGTGAAAACTCATGTGGTCACTGGGAAAGCAGGCAAACTTCGCACAGTGGCGGAAGTCAGCATTAAACTCAAGTTGCAGGGCTGTGATACTGAAGCTTCACTCCCTGTGCCACTTTTCACAAGTCGTTTTATGACACAATAATATATAAGGACAGGTTACCAAACGTTTTCGAGTTATGGAGTGATACAGTGCGGAACCAGGCCCTTCGGCCCAACTTGCCCACACTGGCCAACATGTCCCAGCTACATCAGCCCCACCTGCCTGCATTTGGTCTATATCCCTCCAAACCTGTCCTGTACATATAGAATTAAAGCTCCAGTCAGAGATTTAGCAAGATTTGATTAGTTTAGTTTAGAGATACAGCACGGAAACAGGCTCTCCAGCTCATCGAGTCCGCACCGACCAGCAATCCCCGCACACTAACTTGCAAACCTGGTGGGGGAGACGGGTTAGTCGCGGACTATCCGACCATGGAGCAGGTAGCACGGGATTTCATGGTACCCAGGGGGACCTGACAAGACAGTACATAAAATAAGTACAAAGTAAAATAGAAGAGAGACACATGGGGTAAATAATAGGTCCACACAAAGAGAGGGACAGGCAGCAACGAAGAAAGGTACCAATATGCAATCCTCCTGTCAAACTCATGATAGATATCCTGTTATAACCGTAATCTTGTGCCCCTTCAGCATGCGTTGGTTCCCTGCCATCTTCAATCATCAGTGGTTGAACATGGTACTCAAGGAAAAAAAAAAGCAGTTTAATTAGTAACAGGGCTTTGAATGAACATTTTTCTTGAGCTGTCCTGACCTCAAAGCGTAAAGATCTAATCCACGTTCGCACTGCTACTATCTTGCAGGTTTCTTCTGCCTGAGAGATCCCCGTCCCATCACTCTCCTCGTTTCAGTGTCCTTGAGGATAATCTTCTTGTTCAACACTCGTAAGAGCAAACCTCAAAGCCAGGTTTTGCTGCATCTCCCTAGGTGACTCCATGTGGAAAAAGTGAAGTCGGTTGTCAAGACTGCAGGAGATTATTTGCATTGCCACATTCCTGCATTGATGGCACCTTTCCAACATTGTGGAATGGGCAGCAGAATTCCCGAAAAAAAAGGTCGGAGGCTCAGGCAGCGGAATAAAGAGACAGACACACACGAGGCCAGTGAGAAGCAGACTAAAATAGGAAGTAGACAAAAAATGCAGGAGAAACTCAGCAGGTGAGGCAGCATCTATGGAGAAAAGGAGTAGGTGACGTTTTGGGTCGAGACCCTTCTTCAGACTAAAATGGGGACGATATGTGTGTTCAAGTGAGAAAAACAAAAGACATTTGTTGTTGCACTAACCTAACACCAGTGATATTCAAAAGGGAGAAGGGTTTCGGCCCGAAACGTCGCCTATTTCCTTCGCTCCATAGATGCTGCTGCACCCGCTGAGTTCCTCCAGCAATTTTGTGTACCACCAGTTATATTCACCTCTGCTGATCCTTGTCAGAGCCTGATTGAGTCATATCTTCCAACACGTTGTCCATAAACCGGTTTTGAGGTGCGTTGTGTATTATGCATCCTTGTGCTTGATTCGGGCGAGGTTTACATTGGCTGTGCTGACTTCACCCAAGCCTCAGACCCTCCGAGGTGGACATAGTGGCGCTGGGTTACCCAGCAAATGGAGGTGGCCAGATCTGCATTCGAATCCCACCATTTAAACTCTGTTGTGGTTCTGCAGTTCCAATGACATAACGAAGAGGAAAGATGGGCCATAAGCAGGCGGGTGGGACATTAAGTCACACCAATCAACATTAAGTCGACAACCTGCTGGTCATCGCAGCTGCTTGTAGGGACTAGCTGTACACAGTTTGTTTCCAGTGGATCAGACTCATACAGCAATCTGCCTACAGGTAGAAATTGTACTCTGCTTGCCAATGTTAAATTCACCGACACTTGGCTCTGGTTCAAGAAGCGTCAGTACAGTCAGTAGAACTGCATTGCATCTCTTCAGAAAGCCTGTAAAACAATGGGACATCCCGAGGCAGAGAAAGGGCCTATACAAATGCAGGTTCTTCTTTTCCAAAGCTGCTGAGAATGGGTGCGAGTTAATGTCTGATGAACATTTCGACTGAAAAACCTTCACTGTGTCTATTGATTGGATCACAAGGACGTGCATGTTAGCCGTTTTTATCTGTCATTTTATCAATATCTAATCTAAGTGTAAGCTTTAACCACATTTCATAATCAAAAGACTAAGAAATTCGACTGATTCTTTTTCTTTAAATTGTCTTCCTTCAACTGGGAAAGGGGCCTGTTATCGTAATAGTGTCTCAATACGTTTTCGAGAAACTGCAGGGGTTGTTCAGTTGCAATATACCTGTTAAATTACCACCACAAATGTGGTTCAGATGCCACTTGATGCTTGTGTGAACTGTATTTGGCTGCTGTCAGGAAGAATTAAACTTCAGTCAGTTCCATCAAGCGGGCGAGAGAGAAAAAATCACAAGAGCCCGTTCTTCTCGCGGCGTCTTTGTCCACTTCACTCTTCACCTTAATGGGACAGCTCGTGTCTGAGACTCCTCTTGGCTTTGGGAGAGTGGGTGGAACAACGCTCCATCTGGTGGGAGTGCCTCATGGCAGATACAGTGTCCCGGGTTCATTCCTGACCCCTGGTGCTGCCTGTGTGGAGTTTGCACGTTCTCCCTTTTGGTTTCCCTCCCACAAACATGGGTTGATAGGTTAATTGGCAATAGGCCAATTAATGATAAGGGGTAAATCTTTTAGGACCGAGATGAGAAAATCATTTTTCACACAGAGAGTGGTGAATCTGTGGAATTCTCTGCCACAGAAGGTAGTTGAGGCCAGTTCATTGGCTAGATTTAAGAGGGAGTTAGATGTGGCCCTTGTGGCTAAAGGGATCAGGGGGTATGGAGAGAAGGCAGGTATGGGATATTGATTTGGATGATCAGCCATGATCATATTGAATGGCGGTGCAGGCTCGAAGGGCCGAATGGCCTACTCCTGCACCTATTTTCTATGTTTCTATGTCTTCGGAGTGTGGGTGGAAACTGGAGCACCCAGAGATTCTAGACTGTTAATTGGCAATAGACTCGTTGTTTCCAGTGCCCAGTTGAGTGGTATAATTTGGGGGGAGTTAATGGGAACCTGGGAGGAAGGAATATACTGGATCAATGCGGGACTGGTGTATATTAGTTAGCTTGGTTCAGTTTGGATCTCATTGGAACCAGACTGAGGAAGGCCTGGATTGTGTGCGAGGGATTCCACTCAATTACAGCTGAATGTTTTGAGGGTCATGTGGCCTGTTTCATTCTGTATCTATGGCTTGAGGACAACTTTATTTGTCACATGGTACATTTGTCACAATAAAAAAATAAATCATTGTATAATCCCGATACAACTATCACCAAACATAATAACACCATATAGACATTTTAAATAGCCATCTCAGATACAGTACAGATGTATAGCAGTAGGACACAGAGACAGCATACAACAGCACCAGATTTGCCTCTGTTTTCAAGTCAAGAGATGGACTGAAACATGATTTGCCTGTTCCAGTGGTTAGTGGCCATTTGATGTTGATTAGCCACCTCAACCTCCGAACAGAGATCTAAAGGGCATCACAGTAGCTCAGCGGTAGAGTTACTGCCTAACAGTGCCGGAGACTCTGGTTCAATCCTGACTATGGGTGCTGTCTTTATGGAGTTTGTATATTCCCCCTGTGACCTGCGTGGGTTTTCTCTGGGATCTCTGGTTTCCTCCCACACTCCAAAGATGTACAGGTTTGTAGGTTAATTGGCTTGGTGTACATGTAAAAATTGTCCCGAGTGTGTGTAGGATAGTGTTAGCGTGCGGGGATCGCTGGTCAGTGTGGACTCGATGGGCCAAAGTGCCTGTTACTGCGGTTTATCTCTCAACTAAAACTAAACCAGACTACTCACGACCATACAGGCAACATATCGCTGGGTGAAGGTAGACAATATCGTACGGTGACACCTGTTTGGTGGTGAGTAGTCCCCCAAAGAGTCGTACCTTTATCTGGTCGCTACTGGATTTTCAACATGTTGAAGATTTTCGGCGACCTACTGCGACTATGACGAGTCTCCGAAAAAATCTGGTAGGCCCTTTAAGATAGTTTAGTTTCATGGGCTGTTCATTCTGCAAGTATAGAGGGTATTGGTTGTATTAGACTGAATCATCTTGCTTATTATCTCCTGCTCCAATCCCAGTAGACATCAGCCCTTCAGCATTGAGCGATCATCCATTTAAAGATTTCTCCAGGAATGCAAATTGGTAAATATTATCAACTCACTTAGTTTATTTAGTATTTTATTGGTTTGTGTTTCATATTTCATTGGTTTCCAGAATGTTCCTGATCCTTTATTTGCTGGTGCCCAGTCAATTTTTAACACTGTTCCCTGACGGACTAGCACAGAACCGAAACATTAAATGAATCTCCCTCATAACGATGAGTGTAGTAATCCTATAATTACTGGTAAGTAGCCATTAAAGGCTGCCCTTGACCCTGTGTGGGGGCCATTAGTTAGCTGCAGCTATAGAGGCCCAGTAAAGGTGTCCCCTGTGGCACGAGGAGATGATAGATAGGCTCATAAAATGGCGTCACCCATCTCGGAGCCTGTACGCAAGGTTGTACTTGGTGTTTTGTCTTCAGGCATTCCATCCTGAATGTTGTCAGAGCAGTCGGTGTCAAGAGAGCTGAGGCTTTGGGAGGCTTCCTTTCAACCAGTTCTTCAAATAATTCTTCACCCTGTGCAAAATTCCATGCATGGATTTTTTTTCTCTCTCTCCCGAGAAGTGACAACTATTGTATTCGCTCTGACCAGCACAAAAATCCTGGCTGTAATATTATAGCCTAGCGTGCCTGCACTTAAAGTGTGATGCTTCCCATTGGCATCAGTGTGTGTGTGATTTTCAGATGATCCTTTAACTACTGTGAGCTGACATTGCCATAAGATAATTAGCAACTAGTCAGACTTGGGTTACTTCAGTAGGTACTCTTGCAAGTCGGTGCATCCCCCCCCCCCGTTCATTCCAGGTGAAGTCATTTTAACAGGAATGATTCCGTTCATTCATTCTCTGACGGCTGTAAATAACATGCACCTTCCTGAGAAGACAAATGTATAATTATTTGTTTGGATGAAACGCGTTGTTATTGTATAGTCTGACAGTCACCTTGGCGTAAGTACAAGGCAGTAACCTAATCAGTGGGTTCTTTGATAATAAACTCTTCGCTCGCTTGTAATCATTGTTAGAAGTACATATGGTTAATCTCCCATTGACAACTTGTTGACTTTAGTTCCCGTCGCCTTTGTTCGAATTGGCTGTTTATGGCGGAAACCCACTGTTTTATGGTGATCAAAAACACAGGATGCTGAATAACTGGAATCTAAACCAAGGAAAACACGCCATCAGTCAGGCAGCATCCGTGGGGAGAGGAATGGACTCAACATTTACAGTTACACAATAGGACACAAAGTGCTGGAGCAACACAGCGGGTTGGGCAGCTTCTCTGGAAAACATGAATAAGTGACGTTTTGTGTCGATACCTTTCTTCTGACTCATTGTGAGGGGGGGGGGAGGGAGGGAGGAGGAGATGAAAGCTGGAAAAGGGGAGAGGTAGCACAAAGCGTGGCTGGCAATAGGTCAGCATGGGCAAGGAGGGTTTTCATGGGTAGATGGTAAGAACAGAATGTGTTGTTCCTGGGACTTTGACTGTAAAGGTGGCTTGATCTGCTGTGTGTAGCCCCTGCTACTTAATCTCCAACTGGAGAGTTAAGGTTTATCAATGAACTGCTGCTTCAGATGGACATAATCAATTGTTTATCCATAATCCCTCCTGACTACACTCCATCCCTGCATCTACTGCAATAGGGTTGCCAACTGTCCCGTATTAGCCGGGACATCTCGTATATTGGGCTAAATATGGGACTGCCCTTGTCCCATATTTGACTGCTACTTCTCGGGTCGAGGGGACTGTCGGGTTGGAGCGCCCCGTCTGGCCCCACCTCACCCTTCCCGACGTAGTGCAGCCCATGGAGTGCAGCAGCAGCGCCTCGCCCGTGGCCCCGTCGGTCGGCAGTCCGGCCAGCTGTCCGACCTTTGGACATTCACTTACCGCCGACACCACCACCCCTCCTTCTCATGGGCCGATCATCGGTTCATGAGTTGGACGGGGTGCCGGACTCTGCGAGCGACGTCACCCGGGCCAAAACTCCTCAGCTGGCCCACCGGCTGGGCTTTGTGTGCAGCCCAGCACCCGGGCCAACTCATCATTCACCCAGCCACGGCCGAGTCGGTCAACGAATTGCCGTCGGGAATTTGTCCCATGATTTTGACCATTTGTCCCTATTTGGGAGTGAGAACGTTGGCAACCCTAACTGCCAAACTTCGACTACCTTTAGACCGTCATTCCCCCTTAAATCAATTCCTGATTCCCACACTTTTATCCATCTCGACTCCATTTGCTGGCCCATGATGTTAAGCATCTGATAAGATGCAAAATTATCGTTCTTGTTTGCGCATCGCTTCATAGCCTATCCCTTGCAAATCTATGCAACATCCCACACCCCTGCAGCAGTTACGTTGCTGCTCTAGTAATGCACAAGCCTGGGCTAGTGTTCAATTATTAATCTGGAATTCTTGAGAAAAACAAACCAACCATTAGTGGTGATGACTGCAATTGCAACTGAATCATTTGTCAAAGAAAAATCATCTGTTGTATTAATGTCCTTCTGGAGGAAATCTGCAATCATTAAAGGGCCTGTCCCAATTGGGCGTCATTTGCGCGTAATTTACGCAACATAATTTACGCATCGCGACGCATGACGCGTGCATTTTGCACGGATGGTGCCCATCCAGCGCGCATGGTACGTGGTGACGTGGGCAGTGACGCACGGTCACATGCAGTGCCACAGGATTTCGGGATGTACAAAATCTTTGCGCGCTATCTGCGTGACGCGCAAATGCCGCCCAGGCCCTTAACCAATCTTGTCCACCAGTGACTCTGGACCCAGTGCGATGGTCATCTCTAGTGCGATGGTCACCCCGGCACAGCAGGAACGGGGTACTGATTTTTAATGATCAGTCATGATTATATTGAATGGCGGTGCTGGCTCAAAGGGCTGAATGGCCTACTCGTGCATATATTTTCGATGTTTACCTTCTCTCCCCTATGGGAATCCAACATTCTCCCGTGTGCTCATCTACTTAGTTATGTCATGTGTCGGAATAATACCTTGGAGTGTGTGCATGTGTATATAAACAATGAATTTTTTCCAATCCTCTGGTAATACCCTCTCCTTTGTACAAGACTCTGGGGTGGAATTGAACCCACAACCTTCTGACTCTGAGAGAAAGGTGCAAACCACTGAGGCACAGCAGATGTACATAGTGCTAAGCTCTCTGTGGGTGGGGGAAGGAAACTAGAGATTTCTCGTTCTACAGCACCCTTCCTATTGTGTAGTTTAGTTTAGAGATACAGCGCAGAAAAAGGCCCTTCGGCCCACGCCGACCAACACATTAACACTATCACCCACACTAGGGACAATTTACATTTATACCAAGCCAATTAACCTACAAACGTGTACGTCTTTGGAATGTGGGAGGAAACCGAAGATCTGGGAGAAAACCCACGCAGGTCACAGGGAGAACGTACAAACTCCGTACAGACAGCACCCATAGTCGGGATCGAACCTGAGTCTCTGGCGCTGCAAACGCTGAAAGACAGCGACTCTAACGCTGCTCCACCGTGCCGCCCTGCATTACACCAATTAAGTTTTGTTCCCAACTAACGTCAAAGATCATGGGATCGTTCCTGAGGGGCAAGGGTTTAAAATTTAATGTCTCCGTTGAAAGTTGGGAACTGAAAGTGCAGCATTCCTGCTGTCCATCGCTGAAGTATCAATCTAAGCTTTTGATACCATTTAGCATTCTCATAACACAGGTCCAGCCCGGTTTATGAAAGCCCGACCTGAGTACCCAACCTACCTATGAACAAGTGTCGAGAGATAGACACAAAATGCTGGAGTTACTCAGCGGGACAGGCAGCATCTCTGGAGGGAAAGAATGGTTGACGTTTCGGATGGAGGTGAAGAAAGGTCTCGACCCAAAACATCACCCGCTCCTTCGCACCAGAGATGCTGCCTGACCTGATGCTGCTGAGCTACTCCAGCATTTGATGTCTATCTTCGGTTTAATATCTGAGTATCTGTGGAATTCTCTGTCACAGAAGGCAGTGGAGGCCAATTCACTGGATGTTGTCAAGAGGGAGTTAGATTAAAGGAATCAAGGGATATGGGGGAAAAAGCAGGAAAGAGGTACTGATTTTAGATAATCAGCCATGATTGTATTGAATGGTGGTGCTGGCTCAAAGGGCCGAATGGCCTACTCCTGCACCTATTTTTCTATGTTTTCCATTTCTATGTTTTCTAAACCCAGCATCTGCAGCTCCTTCCAACACACTTTGTGTCCTTTTGTGTATTGACCAGCGTCTGCAGTTCTTTCTTTCTCCATCCATATTATCCATCCTTGGACAGAGGAGTCCTTTGGAATGCAGCGTAGAGTAGGGTAACGATGAAGATGTCTCATCTTTTTATTGCATTATGTTGACTGGAAAGATGCCTTATTGATTGTGGCGTGATGAAGCAGCATTGAAGGTTTGAGTTTCACTTGTTGCTTTGAGTTCAATCATCTTTAATTTCCAGCTTGCAGCTGCAGGTACATCCCTCGATAATTGATCCCTGTTCCATGAGGGGAAACAAATAAGTGAATGCAATGCACCAGCGGCAAAAGCCAATGACGTTCTCAGCATCTCCGTGACAATTGATTTTCACGGCTCGTGCTTTCTTAGCGACCAGGCACATTCATTAAGAGCGACATTTATTGGGTGGTCATAAAATTAGTACATTAACTGGGAATTTAATAAGCTCAAGTATCTCATTTTGTCAGCTATTCACGACTGCCATTTATGTCAGTTGCTGCTCATTAAAGGTCCATTGTTATTTATACTCACACTGCAATCTCGCAGCAATGTTCCCTGCACTTGGGGTGGTTGTACTTGATTGGCAAAAGACAACCCACACTCTTGAACTGTTTGTGTAGAAAAGAACTGCAGATGCTGGTTTAGACCGAAGATAGACACAACAAGCTGGAGCAAGTCAGCGGGACAGGCAGCATCTCTGGAATGAAGGAACGGGTGACGTTTCAGGTCGAGACTCGGGTCTGAAGAAGGGTCTCGACCTGAAATGTCACCCGTTCCTTCTCTCTGCCTGTCCCGCTGAGTTACTCCAGCATTTTGTGTCTATCTCCGGTTGCACTGCTTGGTACCTATAGCTGTGAGGGGACCTTTGACATACACGGGTGGAGTCCCACTGGTGTTACATTTGCCACTACAAATACAAGATATATTTATTTGTCACATGTGCCAGTTGGCACGGTGAAATGTGATCACTATACAGCCAAACAATAAAATAAAGAACACAACACGATAGAGTTCAACATAAAACATCCCCACACAACAGAATCAGAAGTTTCCCACTGTGAGGGAAGGCATCAAAGTCAGTCCCTTGGACACCAGGCCTTAGAGTGAGAAAATAAGAAATTAAATATCTCCTTCGGACCAGGTTGGATTTTTCAGAGACTCGTTGAGAGGTGGAAAGAGTGCAGAGGAAATTTGAGGATGTTGCCAGGACTCGACAGAAAGAGGTTGAGTGGGCGAGGACTTTATTCTTTGGAGCGCAGGAGGATGAGGGGGATACATAGGGTGAGCGCACAGTATTTTACCTGGGGTAAGGGAATTGAGAATCAGAGGATATAGGTTGATGGTGAGAGGAGCATGATTTAATGGGAATCAGAGGACAACTTTTCCACTTTAAGGGTGGTGGGTGTGTGGAAGAAGCTGCCAAAGGAGGTAGTTGAGGCAGGTACGATAACAACATTTAAAAGACGCTTGGATAGGAACATGCATCAGAAATGTTTAGAGATAAGGGCCAAATGGGGGCAAATGGGACTGGCTTTGACGGGGCATCTTGGTCAGTCTGGACCAGTTGGGCCGAAGGGCCTGCTTCCGTGCTGTATGACTCCATGACTTGGAAGCTGCAAGATGTTGCCAGAACACGGCAACTCTCCACGTGCTGTTCAAGAAGATGATCTATTGTAATCGTGAACAGTATGGTTTGACTGGATAACATGCAGAACAAGCTTTTATGTTAGTACATATGGCAACAATAAACTAAACTAGACTAAACTAAACATTTGGCTGGGGGCTGAATGACTGCCCCATATCCCGCTATCTTTTGTGTCTCAAACTCTACCAATCTCATATACGCTCTGTGGCACGGTGGCGCAGCGGTAGAGTTGCTGCCTTACAGCGCCAGAGTCCTGGGTTCGATCCTGACTATGGGTGCTTGTCTGTATGGAGTTTGTACGTTCTCCCCGTGACCTACGTGGGTTTTCTCCGGCATCCTCCCACACTCCTAAGACGTGCAGGTTTGTAGGTTAATTGGCTTGGTATCATTGTAAATTGTCCCTAGTGTGTGTAGGATAGTCGAGGGTCACTAGTCGGCCTGGACTCGGTGGGTGTGGGCCCAAGGGCCTGTTTGCATGTCGTATCTCTAAAAAACTACATCTGAAGAATCTCAAGCGCCCTTCATATAGAACTCTCTCTTCTTCCCTTGGTTAATGTCTAACCTTTTACCTTGGACCCATTCACCCTGCAGCCAGGGGAAGAAGTCTCTCGGTCTGAATGAAGGTCTGGACTATTCCCTCCATAGATACTGCCTGACCTGTTGAGTTCCTCCAACCCATATTTGTGGTGGGAGATTGCAACCTTCACGTGGTCCACCCTGTTTCGACGCATGCAATCAACCTGGCGTGCACAATCAAATAAGATCAAATATAACAAATTGTCCTGGAACTTTAGGCTGTGCACACCATATGCAAGAAGATGAAGGAGAAACATATTTTTTGCTCAAGATTCCAACATCTCTTTTGCCTCCAGCTTTGCTCTGTGTTTAGATTTATTATTGTCATGTAAACTGAGGTAGAGTGGAGAGCTTTTGTTTGTGTACTATGCAATCAAATCAAAGAATACAATACATGAGTACAATCACGCCAAATACCAGTGGAAAAGGTAGAGCATATAGGAAAATACCAGACTGCGTATAGTTACCAGACTGAGTATAGTTCTCAGCATTGCAGCATAACAGTCTGCAATGAGGTAGGTTGGAGAATTGGGACCGTAGCCTAGGTTTTGGAAGGATGCTGTTATCGGAAGTCTGATAACAGCATCTCAAAGTCTTGCATGTTTCAACGAGATCATTTCTCATTCTTCCAAACTTTCAAAATCAATTTCACTCGTTCCTTGCTCATTGGAAAACGCATTATCGCGGCGATCAATCCAGTGGGTCTATGCAGCACTTCCTCCAAGGCAAGTCTATCTTTCCTTGGATGTGGAGACCAAGACCGCAGTGCTAATCACTATGCACAGCGATGCAGGAATCGTTTCCATTCAGTACCGTCACAACACTTTCCACCAATTCAGCAAGACTTTACAAACAGTGCAAGGAGTCCCATAACTAATACATGCTTCACAAGGGTGATAAGAAATATGGTAGACGGACCCAAAAGTAACTTGGAGTAACTCAGCGGGACAGGCAACATCTCAGGAGAGAAGGATTGGGTGACGTTTTGGGTCAAGACTCTTCTTCAGACTCAACAATGACTTCTGTTTTCCAGGCCCTCATCTTTCCTCCCATCTATGGACTTTAAACCCATCTGCAGTTTCCTTCCTACAAGAAATTTGTTTACTGATTTAAGATTGTCATTGGAGGTTTTTGTACTTGGGTGCAAGTCTAGTGATAGATAAGGCTTAAAAGATAATAGCTTGCTACGAGCTAAAATAAGAGGCCCCAGATGTTTTATTTCCTTCAATTTCCGAATAAACTCCACCAATAAATAATCTGCAGATTTTCATGGACTGAATTTATCATAACATTTTCTCATAGCCTTGCAATCTATTCATTCTAAATGTCAACCCAGTTTCCTTTAGAGATCACCACCCTTATTGGTCGGGAATTCCAGTTTATAAGTATTGACTTAAGTGACACATTTTCCCTTGGAACCTTTGCCTTAAACTCTAATCCTCCAGCCATGGAACAATCTGCTAACAGGGACAACTTCCCTTCTATTACCCTGTCCGAGCTAGTCATGATCTTGTACATAACACCTCGATTCAGTATTCTCTCAACCCTTGTTAAATGTTCTTCCAACCCTCCTTGCTCCAAGATCAACATTCTCAACATCTCCATTCTTGCCGATTACTCATTCAAAATCCCTCCTCCCCGGAACTATTCCAACAAATCTCTTCTGTGTGCACTCCCGACCTGCTTCCACTACCCGCAACCACCTGCAACCTCCAGGAACCGCACGGAAACCTTGGGTGGGGCGCAAAGTCTTCAGAGGTTTCCATTCAGGTTTCCTAAGTGGGCCAGGGGCATTACTTACTTGATTAGTACGGGTGTCGGGTTATTGGGGAGAAGGCAGGAGAATGGGGTTAGGAGGGAGAGATAGATCAGCTATGATCGAATGGCGGAGTAGACTTGATGGGCCGAATGGTCTAATTCTACTCCTCTCGCTTATGACCTTATGAGATACGATGTGTAGATGGAAGTTGAGTCAGGGTTGTGAATGGCAGATGATTTTGGATAGAGAATAATCACGGGCGGTGTTGGTGCTTTGTATACAGAATGAAGTAACTTGATAACACAATCACGGTCTTGACTTGACATCACGACGAATGTATAGGCACAAAAAGTTGGTGTAACTCACTGGGACTGGCAGCATCTCTGAAGAGAAGGAATGGGAGACGTTTCAGGTCGAGCCCCTTCTTCAGACTGGTTGGGGATAATAGAAACGAGGTTTAAACCAGCAGTTCATTTCTACACAGTATGAATGCATATGTTGGAGAGCGTGAGTTGTGTAAAAAAAAAAGAGATAACATTCTTGCATTTTTTTTTTAATGAATAAAATGTTTAGTTTTGTAATACAACTGCCACCGTGACGCAGCTTGTGTAAATTTGTCCCTGGTGTGTAGGATAGAACTAGTGAATGGTTGATCGCTGGTTGGCACAGGCTCGGTGGGCCGAAGGGCCTGTTACTGAGCTGTATCTCAAACACTTAAACAAACTATCTTTGGTCGAACAAGCAGTCAGCAGGTGCGATTTGGCGAGTTTCAAATGGCATGCTGGTTTACCAACACTCTCCACCCCAACAATCTGTTTCCTCTCAAGGTTAAAGTCACACAATCAATGTATCTTCACCAGCCCCCCCCCCCCGACCCTCCTCCCCCAAACCCGCCTCCACAACGCTGAGCGCGCACACACTTTAAATAAAACATACAAGTCATCCCTCAACTGTGTTTTTGTTTCTTCTGCCACAGCAGCCTTGCTCATGATAATGTGCTGACCTTAGCATCTGTAAGGAGGTAATTAATAATCGGTGATTTTGCAGAGCAGCATATGGCCTGAGAGACGGATTGCGCGCACACAGAGAAGCAAGTGCGATTCTAGAATAAAAACCAGCTGTCAGAAGCTGGTGCGGCTGCAGGTGACAACTCCCATCTGAAAATGCAAGCTGCTTCTCAGAAGTGTTGCCATATTGCCTTGTGTATGCTGAAGGATACCATTTGGCCCATCAAGTCTATACTAACTCGTGGAGCAATCCCATCTCCCTCGCTGATTTTCCCTGTGATATGTTCCCCCCACATTCCCATTAATTCCCCTCAAATTTTACCACTTTCTGGGGGCAAATTTAGTTTAGAGATACACTGAATCCGCACCAGCCAGCGATTCCCACACATTGACACAACCTTACACACACTAGGGATAGCTTTACATTTTATAGCAAGCCAATTAACCTACAAACCTGTACGTCTTTGGAGTGTGGGAGCAAACTGAAGATCTCGGAGTGAGTGGGGTGGGGGGTGGGCAGAGTGAGTGGGGGGTTGGGCAAAGTGAGTGGGGGGTGGGCAGAATGGGGGGGGTGGGCATAGTGAGGGGGGGTGGGCAGAATGGGGGGGGGTGGGCAGAGTGAGGGGGGGGTGGTGGTGTTAGGGGGGTTGGGCAAAGTGAGTGAGGGGGGTGGGCAGAGTGAGGGGGTGGGCATTGTGAGGGGGGGGTGGGGTGGGCAGAGTGAGGGGGGGCATTGTGAGGGGGGGTGGGGTGGGCAGAGTGAGGGGGTGGGCATTGTGAGGGGGGGGTGGGGTGGGCATTGTGAGGGGGGGGGGTGGGTGGGCAGAGTGAGGGGGTGGGCAGAGTGAGGGGGGGTGGGTGGGCAGAGTGAGGGGGGGTGTGGGCATAGTGAGGGGGGTGTGAGGGGGTTAGCATGAGTGATTTGTCAGCCTGACGGGTGGCATGAGAGGGGAGGGTGATGTGCTTTAAGCCACTGCAACACCTCTGGTGAAGGTACTGCCACGATGCCAATGGGTGGGAATATCAGGATTAAAATGGAGAGAGGCAGGAGTCGGTTTGAGTGGGCATGCTCCAGGCTGATTCCACTAGCCCACGGGCTTTTGTTTCCACAGGAAGGGAATTGAGCCTGTGGAAGATGGATTATATTTTGGCTAATCAAACCTGTCAGTCTGTGATGGATTCGATGTTCTGGGATCGGTTGTTGCTTTCCAGACCCCTGTGTTGGGAAATCACGGTGGTGTCTGTCGGCATTGGCATGTGGGATCACCTGGAGCAGGGCTGCGTTCTGTCGCAGTTATCAAAACAACCACTCCCGGCTTCAGGACCACTCGTGACCCGGGATCAATGTGATACGGAGGAAAACCTCCCGGCATCTGGTTATTGTCTGACAGGCAAACCATTCACTGAGGAGCTGAAGCTGAGCAGAGACCGCTCTCTGACCCTCCAGGTGTAACTGGAGTAGAGAGAAATAGCTGCAGCAATGTCCAGGGGCCAAAGCAAGCCCTGACCCAAGCAGGAAAGTTAGTTAATGCTTTCTAAATTCTTAATTGGGCGCAAGTGTTATGTTTCCACAGGGTTTTCTTCGTATCGAATCCACGCACACAAAAGATTAGAAATAGTTCAGCCAGAGCTACTCGGCATCTGCATACGATGGTGTCGTTTCTTGCGCTTCTTGTGCGTGGTGGTGGAAAGATTGGTGGAAACAGGGCCGCGACGTGTACGCCCTATCCTTGAAAGGGGGGGAGACGTGTAGGTAGGTGCAGTTTGTGAGGATGTGGGTAGAATAAAACTTGGCATTAATGTGTAGGAAGGAACCAGCAGATGCGGGTTTAAACCAAAGATAGACACAAAAAACTGGAGTAACTCAGTGGGACACCCTGAAGAAGGGTCTCGACCCGAAAACGTCTCCTATTCCATCTCTCCAGAGATGCTGCCTGTCCTTCTGAGCTACTGCAGCTCGTTTGTGTCTATCTCTGGCATTAATGTAGATTGCTGTAATTGGGTGGTTGATAGTTGGTGTGAACGATGGGCCAAAGGTCCCTGTTTCCGTGCTGTATCTCTCTCTGATTTGCTGACAGTCTTTTTTGGACCGGCCCGAGCTTGGCATAATCCGTGACATGTAATGTGGTGGCATTTGCACGGGAGGAAATGTTGACAATGTTGACACTGGGCACAGTGTAAACAGCAATGTGACGATGGCTTATGCTTTGGTTATGCTCATTGAGCCATAAATATTGTTCGGACTAACTCCCCCACTGCTCTTCATTGCAATGCTGTCCAATCATTTGTACTGAGCAGCGAGGGTAGAGGAGATCTCTGCAAAATGTCCGATAGTGTAGCACCCTCTTGGTTACAGCCCGAGGAGGTTCCTGCTTTGATTTACATGTGCAAGATGGAGGCAACATTGGTGCTGCCCCATTCATTCATTCATTCATTCACCTGCTGTATTTGGCCTTCTAGGTAATGGGAATGTTATGGGTAGAGTCAATACCTTTATAAAAATAAAGACAAATCGACAAAAGCCATGGCAATATAATTTCCATAAGGAAATCCTGCTGAAGGAAATTCTGCATTATTAAATATTAATTCCAAAAGAACATTATGACTAAGCACAGAATACTGCGCAAATTTGACAGCAAACATCCACACAGTGAAATAGATGACCACTTTGCCAGAATAATAACCTGATCTGCGATCTCTTATCGATCATCTGATCTGCAATATGTGTATATACCTATTTGAACAATTCTAGGCAGCAATTGTGAAGTTTGTCAACAAACGATTTCCTCCGTCAATGTCGCAGTGTTTAAGACCCAGGCATCCTCTCTGAAGGTAAGTGCTTTATATTTTAGCGGATGCGGAAACGACAACCAAGTTTTCTGAACCTTTTATTTGCACAATCGCTCCTTGGCAAACGGGCCTCTGCAAAACGCGTCTGATCACAATGGTGTTCAGCACAACAACTGTGGCGCGAAAGCAAAACCGCGCAAAACAGCAGCCCCTCCCGCGTCACGTGACCGCGGCTTCCGAACGCCGGGTTCGATATCTGCGTGCGCCAGCAGGCGCCGCTACAATATACCTGTTCATGTGTGTGTCTGTGAACATATACATTGGTTGCAGTGTTGTGGTATTTGTCATGCTTTGGCAGTCAGCTGGGAAACTTAAGGGCCTGTTCCACTTGGGCGATTTTTTGGGCCACTACAGGCGACTGCCGCAAAATTTTCAACATGTTGAAAATTCTTTGGCGACAGTGGCGACAATTTCTGCTGTCGTAGGTTGACGTAGGTTCTGTCGTAGGTTGACGTAGGTTCTGTCGTAGGTGCTGTCGTAGGTTGTCACCAGGTGTCATAGTTGAATTCCATTAAAACTAGTCTCTGGCAGTCGCCTAAAGAATTGCCTGTGGGACCGGCCCTTAAAGGACAGTTTTTATAACTCCCTGGTCACAATAATTGGACAATCCATACAGAGAACAATGTCTCAAAATCACCATGTGTTAATGATCTGATATTTTTGGATTAAATAATTTTTCTTTTGGACTCTTAAAAAAAAAATTTTTTTAAAGTTGAGTATGGTGAATCTTTCAAAGTAAAGATACCTCCCCACTTTGTTCTTTCTCTACAAACTTGCCCTAGATTCCTCATCCTATTATTCACCCTGAAGCTTCACATATCCTCCTTATTTAAGTCACTCTTAGGCAATAACCCACTGTATTAAGGGCGGCACGATGGTGCAGCGGTAGAGTTGCTGCCTTCACAGCGCTTGCAGCGCCAGAGACCCGGCTTCGATCCCGACTACGGGCGCTGTCTGTACGGGGTTTGTATGTTCTTACCGTGACTGTGTGGGTTTTCTCCGAGATCTTCGGTTTCCTCCCACACTCCAAAGACCTACAGGTTTGTAGGTTAATTGGCTTGGTGTATGTGTAAATGTTCCCTTGTGTGTGTGTGTGTGTGTAGGGTAGTGTTAATGTGCGGGGTGATCGATGGTCGGCATGGTCTCAGTGGGCCGAAGGGCCTGTTTCCGCGCTGTATCTCTGAACTAAACTAAACTAATCAGTGCAAACTGGTGCTTCTCTGACATTTTATTAAGACAATGCTGGATGACTTCCCTTCCATCATTTTCATCAAGGATATACAATATCACAATAGATGGCTGGTGATCAGCATACACTCAGTGGGCCGAAGGGCCTGTTTCTGTGCTATGAACTTTAATTCAGGAGCTCCCGGGTACTTTCTAGTGAGTTTTTTGTTGCATACCTTCCTGCTGGCTTCCCCCTTGGCTCCATTTGTAGCCAAGTAGAGGAGGTGCAGCATTTTGCTGTGGGATGTTGTCTTGTTGACAAAGATACACAGCAACATGTTGGCAGAGTGTAATGAGGACTGTAAGGGTAGCTATTGTGACAGCTGTCCCACTAAATCAAGCTGCCTGCTGCGAAATAGCTCACCCGCTTCGACAGTCAACATTGAGCTGAGATCTTGACTGGCAACTTTGATATTTTTAACCATTAATCTTCCACTTGTAAAACAAGAAGGAACCCCTCCTGCGTTGCTTTGGAGGATATTCTGTTCTCAAAGGCTGGCAAAACCCGCATTTTTATGTACATTCCAATGCAATTCTCCATCCTGAAACGCACACCAATGCAATGATAGCAGGTGCTGGCCAATATTACGCATTCACATGTTTGTCGTGATAAAGCTCTGTTCAGAGATTATTCACACGATCAAGATCCCAAACTTCACCATCACGGACATTCAATACATTTCCCAACTCGCCATTTAGCATCCCGAAAATCTTTGTGAAAACACACCCAAACCTGTGTCAGGTGAGGCAATGCAACAGCTTCCAAGTACAAAGGTACACAAAATTGCTGGGGAAACTCAGCGGGTGCAGCAGCATCTATGGAATGAAGGAAATAGGCGACGTTTCGGGCCGAAACCCTTCTTCAGACTGATGGGGGGTGGGGGGGGGGAAGAAAGAAGGAAAAGGGGAGGAGGAGGAGGAGCCCGAGGGCGGGCGGATGGGAGGGTGGGAGGAGACAGCTAGAGGGTTAAGGAAGGGGAGGAGACAGCAAGGGCTAGCAAAATTGGGAGAATTCAATGTTAATGCCATAAGGACGCAAGGTCCCCAGACGGAATATGAGGTGTTGTTCCTCCAATTTCTGCTGTTGCTCACTCTGGCAATGGAGGAGACCCAGGACAGAGAGGTCGGATTGGGAATGGGAGGGGGAGTTGAAGTGCTGAGCCACCGGGAGTTCAGGTAGGTTATTGCGGACTGAGCGGAGGTGTTCGGCGAAATGATCGCCCAACCTACGCTTGGTCTCCCAAGTACAGATTGGAGCAGGAGGGGGCCTGTGTGACCTTCCAGCCTGCTCCACCATTGATTGAGATCCTGGCTCATCTTCCACCTCAGAACCATCTTCCTGCACTGACCCTGATCTCTTAAATAAAACACGAAAGCAAACCATCATGTAGAAACGAGGAACTGCAGATGCTGGTTTGTGCACAAAAGGACACAAAGTGCTGGTACAAATAATAATCAATAAACTTTAGCAATGATGGATATTCAGGGAAAGGAGGTATATGGATTATGCACGGGCAGATAAGAATTTTTCTTCACATTATGTTCAGCATGGACATTTTGGGATGAAGGGCCTGTTCCTGGCTGTACCATGTTCTAAGTTCAATGCCATTTCTTGATGAGTTTCTCACCAGTCGAACAATTCCTGAAATTGTCATTATTTACAGTGGATCGCTGGGATTGAGTCATTCTTCACCTGTGGTTTCTTGGGGGTGTGTCAGTGTTTGGAAGTGTGTGGTGATTACAGCAGGCACCATGTTTCCAGGATGTTCCCTGTGGAACTTTAGATCTTCCTTGGCTTCCTGGCGATGGAGATCGTTTAATATAGAAACATAGAAAATAGGTGCAGGAGTAGGCCATTCGGCCCTTCGAGCCTGCACCATTCGCCATTCAATATGATCATGGCTGATCATCCAACTCATGTTTAGACATTTAGACAGGTACATGGAGAGGATGTGGACCAAACCCAGGCAGGTGGGAACTGGCGTAGATGGGACATGTTGGTAAGTTGGGCTGAAGGGCCTGTTTCCATGTGTATAATTCTATGACTGAGACATTTGAAAACTTGGCGCAAACGCATATTTATTTACAAATCTTCAGAATTTCCGCATCATCTCCAATTCGAGCTCATTAATGAAGTGAGAGTTAGTGTTGTGGATATGTTTGCTGGTTTAGTAATCCAGTAACCTGAACTAATGACCTGGAGATAGGGATTAAAAATCCTCCAAAGGTATTAAAATCCAGGCAGTTAAGTAAACTTGGAATTAAAAAGCTACTCGCACTAATGGTGGCCTCGCAAGTACTATTTTTCATCGATTTTGCTGCTATTCTTTGGTAAAGGAAATCTATCATCCTTATCTGATCCATCTTCTATGTGACTTCCAACCCTTGTGGTTGACTCTTAATGGTTGTTCCAAACTATTATGAGGCGGTGAGGAAGACTATCTTTTCTAAGTAACAATAGATGGGGAAATGATTTTAGCTTTGCTGGAGACACTCATACTTTCAGAGCAAGCAAAATTGAAAGATTAATTGTAGTCATCTAAACTCTTCTTAGATGTATCAATTCTGAAATTTCCAATACTAATTCTGTTTTATTCCTTTATCCCTTTAAACGACAGGCTGGTCTCTGCATATGAGTCACTTGTGGTGAAACAGTCTTTGTACTAATGATTCTCTGTGTAGGGAAGAAATCTTTGTACACAATAATTCAGAATGTCCGATTTTATTACCTGTTGTTAATTCACTAGGCCGTTGAAATATTACTAACAATTTATCCCCTCAAAACCTATTTGTCTTTTGAAAATCCTATTATTAGCCCCACAATTACCTTCCCTGCAGTGAGAGAAAAAACAATACAAATTTGGCTATCTTTCCTCCTAGTGAAAGCCTTCGGTTCCTTGTCTGACATTTTTTTACAAAGACATACAGGTTTGTAGGTTAATTGGCTTCGGTAAAATTGTAAATTGTCCCTAGCGTGTTAGTGTGCGTGGATTGGTGGTCGGTGCGGACTCGGTGGGTCGAAGGGCCTGTTCCCGTGCTGTATCTCTAAACTAAAAAAAGCCCTGACTAACTGGAAGCCCCATTAAATCATTTGTAAAACACTGCTCGGGGGACTGGCCCAACTCCATGTGTTCACAGGATCACACAAAGGTTGCAGCATGGGAGGAGCCAGGGTCAATGATTGGCGTAGATGGGAACAGTCTGGTGCCGATGGTTATTGATAGGTATAATGATCAAATGAAGAAGGGTCTCAACCCGAAATGTCACCCGTCCCTTCTCTCCAGAGATGCTGCCTGTCCCACTGAGTTACTCCAGCATTTTGTGTCTATCTTGGGGATAATGATGGATTTGAACATGGTAGACCAAAAGGTTCCTGATTCTGTGCTATATGACTCTGAGGCCTATTAGTCCCTTGAGTGTATGCTGGCTCAATGCAAGAGCAATCTAGTTACTTCCAATATTCTCCCCAGACATCCCCAAGTTATTTATTTTTAAATGCTTATTTCTTTTTAAATGTTTAATCAATTCCCTTCTGAACATCCATTGGATTTGCTTAATAACTCAACAAGCGTCACTTCTTTGCAGTAATATATTAAATATACAAGTACCACAAAGGAATTTGATGTGTGCTTTCAACATGAAGGGACAAAGTTATTGGATTGCCCAGGAGAAGTAGTTCAAAAACTTGCCTGTGCTTATTATACTGCTGTTGAACTTTAGACGTTAGAGATACAGCATGGGAACAGGCCCTTCGGCTCACCAGGTCCGCACCGACCACTGGTCACCCCGTACTCTAACACTATCCTGCACACTAGGGATGGTTTATAATTTTACCAAAGCCAATTAACCTACAAACCTGCATGTCTTTGGAGTGTGGGTGGAAAGTGGAGCACCCAGAGAAAACCCACGCGGTCACACGGAGAACGTACAAACTCTGTACAAACAGCACCCGTAGCCTCTGGCACTGTGAGGCAGCAACTCCACTGCTGCTCCACATCCCAAAGACATGCGGGTTTACAGATTGAATAGCCTCTGTAAACTGCCCTTAGCTGTGTGCAGGGAGTGGATGTGAAAGTGGTATATTGTAGCGGCGCCTGCTGGTACACGCAGGTATCGAACCCGGCGTTCGGAAGCCGCGGTCACATGACTCGGGAGGGGCTGCTAGTTTTCGCGCGGTTTCGCTTTTGCGCGGCAGTTGAGTGCTGGCCACCGTTGTGGCCAGATGTTGTAAGAACCTGTGAGCTAAGAAGCTATTTTGAGAATAAAATAAGTTACAAAACTTAGTTGCCGTTCTTGCGACCACCAAAATATGGTAGATCTAGTGTGAACGGTGAGCGTTGGGCAGTGTAGACTCAGTGGGCTGAACGATCTGTTTCCATGCTGGTAACTCACACTAAAGTCAATCAATCAATATATGCATAGCAATGGAGGAAGAGGGAGAGGGCTTACAGATGTCAGAGAGACAACCCATCCCTATCCTTTGACCCTGGCCTGTGTGCCATTACTCAGCATTGCCAGGGACATCTGCCCTTGATTTTAACTCACTGGGCTAAATCAGACATCCATAAATAATTCTGCAGTGAGAGGGATTAGATGGCTGCCTGTGTCCCTATGGCCTGCAGGATGCGCGTACACTTGTATGTAGTCTCCATCAGATGACACGGCACCTCAGGCAGAGATGGGAATGAGAGGAATAAATATAATGGAGGGAAAGAGTCAAAAAAATGCAGTCAAATGTCAAGGACGAGAGGGCATGGCTTGAAGGTGAGAGGGGCAAGGTTTAAAGGAGATGTGCGGGGCAAGATTTTTAAACAGAGCATAGGCACAAAATACTGCAGCAACTCAATGGGTCAGGTAGCATCTCTGGAAGAGAGGAACTGGTGAGGGTTTTGGGTCGAGACCCTTCTTCAGACTGAGAGTCAGGGGAGAGGGACACTAGAGGTATGAAAAGGTTTGGAAGAATCCAAGCCGGCAATGATTACACAGGGTGGAGGAAGCCTGGGTCCCACTGCCACGGGCGACAGAGGTGGCGGAGGCAGATACGATACGGCATTTGAGGCTTTGGATAAGCATGTACAGGGAATAGAACAATATGGATCTTAAGTTCTTAAGTGATAGGAGCAGAATTAGGCCATTTGGCCCATCAAGTCTGCTCCGCCATTCAATCATGGCTGATCTATCTCTCCCTCCCAACACCATTCTCCTGCCTTCTCCCCACAACCCCTGACACCCGTACTAATCAAGAATCTATCTATCCCTGCCTTAAAAATATCCACTGACTTGGCCTCCACTGCCTTCTGTGGCAAAGATGACCTCTGGTGCGAGACTGCCATCCTCTCCACATCCACTCCACATCCACTCTATCCAAGTCTTTCATGTGCTGAGATGAGGAGATTAGTAAAACTTGCCATTATGTTTGGAAAGAACACTAACCCTGTTATGTGCTGTACAGTTCTCTGCTCCATTTTCTATGTTCTATGCAATGACAATTAGGTTTGTTTAACTTTCCTTTATTAGGTCTGTGCTGTTGTATTAGATTAACTAGCAGATTCTTCTTCTGTAAAGAATTTACTATCGACAATTCTCCTTTTTTATAGTCCTCTCTCTTTAAAGTGGCACTTCCCTTATTGGTCTATCACTGCACAATGTAGTATCTCCCAGCTCTGTGTTTGATCCATTAGCAGTCCACAAAGCATTGTATTATTACTGAAGATAGAAACAACAAGCTGGAGTAACTCAGCGGGGCAGGCAGCATCTCTGGAGAGAAGGAATGGGTGACGTTTTGGGTCGAGACCCTTCGTCAGACCGGAAACATCACCCATTCCCTCTCTCCTGAGATGTTGCCTGCCCCGCAGAGTTTCTCCAGCTCTTTGTGTCCATCGTCAGTTTGAACCAGCATCTGCAGTTCCTTCCTACACATTGTATTATTACCTGCAATTTTCATCTCACTTCTCAATCTCACCGTCCCTCTGTGTTGTTTGTGGGTCACAGTTAGGGTTGCCAAGTGTCCCGTATTAGCCGGGACATCCCGTATATTGGGCTAAATTGATTTGTCCAATATGGGACTGCCCTTGTCCCATATTTGACTGCTACTACTCGGGTCGAGGGGACTGTCGGGTCAGAGCGCCTCATCCGGCCCTGCCTCACTCTTTCCGACGTAGTGCAGCCCATGGAGTGCAGCAGCAGCACCTCGCCTGTGGTCAGCAGCTGCCCGACCTTTGGACCTTAGCTTACCGCCGACACCACCACCCCTCCTTCCCATGGCCGATCATCGGTTCATGAGTTGGATGGGGTGCTGGACTTTGCGTGCAGCAGAACACAAAGCCAGCCGGCGGGCCAGCTGAGGAGTTTTGGCCCGGGCGCCGGACTTTGCGCGCGATGTCACGCCCGGGGCAAAAACTCCTCGGCTGGCCCGCCGGCTGGGCTTTGTGTGCAGTCCAGCACCTGGGCCAACTCATCATTCACCCAGCCACGGCCGAGTCGGTCAACGAATTGCCGTCGGGAATTTGTCCCTTATTTTGACCTTTTGTCCCTTATTTGGGAGTGAGAAAGTTGGCCACCCTCGTCACACAGTGTCTTAATGCATCTGCTCCAAGGGATGGTAATAATATTATACGTTTCAATAAGAGACCCTCTCATCCTTCTAAATTCCAGAATATACATGCCCAGTCGTTCCATTCTATCCACACATGACAGTCCCGCCATCCCATACCCCGTCACGAGACATGTGAAAGGTATACGGTTCACAGAAGCACAGCTAAATGGAAGGGGATTATAGGACATCTGCAGCTCAGCAAGCTCGAACCACTTAGGCTCCAGAGCCCCCTCGGTTGAATTACAGCCTCATAAACCTCCCCCCTGGGTACCTGTCATTCTAGATGTACAGTTGTCAGCACTAAGCCTCTTTGATGTGATCATTTATTTATTAAAGATATTTCCACAGGAACTCTCGTTTAAGCTTGTTAACAAAGGGCGGTTGCCTCGGGGGCAGTGAGCAGATTCAGCACAGCCAGAAGACAGGCCAGACCCAGTACAGACTGGCAAAGGTGTAATCAAACCTTCTCTGAGACCAGTATTACTGACGCTCCACAACAATGTATAATCCTCCCTGCCTATCTACCAGTTGGATGACCTTGCTGGGGACTGCATTGTATGCATTTCACTCTCACCATATAAAATAATCTTCCACAAGAAAGATACAGTTAAAGAGGTTATTCTGACCCAGTGTTCAGGTGCTTTTAAGATTTCACATTAAGATTGTGGGAGAGCAATGTATCAAGTTGCATAATTTTGCCTTCAGTAGAAGAAACTAGTGTTCATAATGGAATTTACAGAAAAGGAGGTGAGGGGACCTATTGTTGTTGAAATGCCTTTTATACAATTTTGTGCTATTGTACTTGGGTGAGATTCTACTTCCTCAAAGGACTTGATCTTGACAGTACTCTCCGTTTACATGGCCCTTTTCTGATGGTAGAATGGCCTTTTCTACACCTAAGGACAAGATGGGAGCAGGAGCGTGTCACTGTGCCTTCAAGCCTGCCCCACCCTTTAATATGATCACAGCCGATCGACTCCTCTTTCGTCCTATTTCTCACGTTCACAAGTTACAGGAGTAGAATTAGGCCATCGAGTCTATTCCGCCATTCAATCATGGCTGATCTCTGCCTCCTACACCCATTCTCCTGCCTACCCCCCATAACCCTTGACACCCGTTCTAATCAAGAATGTGTCTGTCTCTGCCTTAAAAAATATCCACTGACTTGGCCTCCACAGCCCTCTGTGACTTGAGTCCCACAGATTAACTACCCTCTGACTAAAGAAATTCCTCCTCACCTTTCTAAAAGAGCACCCTTTATTTCTGAGGCTATGGCCTCTGGTCCTAGACTCTCCCACCAGTGGAAACATCCTTTCCACATCCATTCTGTGCATTTCATTATTCTGTAAGTTTCAATGAGGTCTCCCCTCAACCTTCTAAACTCCAGCGAGTAGAGGCCCAGTGCTGTCAAACAAGCGCTCATCGTACTATATGAGTGTAACCTTACACCTCCAGCTCCCAATCTATCAAATATTTGTTATTCACCTCTAAATACTTCTAATGATCGAGGTTCCACTACCCACAGCAGCAGAGAATCGCTCGTTATGACGGCATCACAAAACTTCAGTCTACCAAAGTTTTCCCTCAACAAACTAAAGTATTAAATGAGCTTTATACTAGTTCAGATGAGATAACGGCCACTCACCTTTTCTCTCGGCTGTTAAACATGCCCACAGAACAAGAGGACTTAGGGCAGGTTTTTTTTACACAGTGCCTGGAACGCGCTGCCAGGGTTCCTGGTTGAGGCAGGTATGATAGTGGCATTTAAGAGGCTTGTGGATAGGTACATGGATATGCAGGGTCTGCAAGGATCTGGGTGATGCGCAGGTAGATAAGAGATGATTGGGGTGTATGGGCATTGCGGGCCAAAGGGCCTGTTCTCGTGCTGTACTGTTCGATGTTCTACGAATACTGCACCAGAATGTGGAGTAAAACCTTGATTTACATCAGGGTAAATCTGGATAGGATAGCCAGTAGTAATGGGGGGATTGGATGGGCCGAATGACTGAGGAAGGCTCTCGACCCGAAACGCCACCCATTCCTTCTCTCCAGAGATGCTGCCCGTCCCGCTGAGTTACTCCAGCATTTTGTGTCTATCTTGGGCCGAATGACTGCTTCGGTAAATTCAAACTCAAACAAAAGATATATTTCAAGGGGTATCGTGGAAGTCTAGGAGATATCATTCAATGTTGATGCTCCTGTGCTCCTAATCCTCACCCTGGAAGCAGATTTACTGTGAATCTGATTGTCCCCCAGGGACCTGTCCATGAATACAACTATTAGCTTTGTTGAAATGCTTTGAATAAAGCTTAAACATCCACTCTTGGCCCACGCATTCCCCCCCCCCCCCCCCCCCCCCCCCCCCCCCCTCCCCAAACTCCCTGCAGTTCTGGTTAGAGAAGTAACAGCATTGTAGCATTTTCTGCAAACTTTATTAGTTTCAGATGTTGGGTACAAAGGAGGTCTGCGGGATGTAAATTAAACCCCGCGTGGCTTCTGCGCGCCTCGTTTTGCAAGCGGCGTCTCAGACATCACAGTGAAAGAGCACGGAGCAAGCCAACAAGGGCCCCATTCTTCCCTCCACTGGGTTTGATTACCGACCAGGATCCTGTTACCCTGGTTCCAGGTCCGAGATTTAATCTGCAGCTTGGGTGATGACACCGGTTCCCTTTGCCTGAGGCCGCCCGCGAAAGCACATGGAGGCGTTGCCGAGGGGGCCGGCTCTGTGTTACTTCCCCCATCGCGTTCAAAACCCACTCCTCTCCCCTTAGCTTTTGCTCGGAACTGTCTGGAAGGAGGAACAATGTAGTTCAGTTTAGTTTAGTTTAGAGACACAGCGCGGAAACGAGCCCTTTGGGCAACCGAGACCTCCCCGACCAGCGATCCCCCCACACTAACACTATCCAACACACTAGGGACAATTTATTTAAGAAGGAACTGCAGATGCTGGAAAATCGAAGGTAGACAAAAGTGCTGGAGAAACTCAGCGGGTGCAGCAGCATCTATAGACCTGAAACGTCACCTTTACCTTCGCTCCATAGATGCTGCTGCACCCGCTGAGTTTCTCCAGCACTTTTGTCTACCGAGGGCCAATTTACATTGACACCAAGCCAATTAACCTGCAATCCTGTACGTCTTTGGGGTGTGGGAGGAAGCCGAAGGTCTCGGAGAAAACCCACGCGGTCACGAGGAGAATGTACAAACCCCGTACATTTAGCGCCCGTGGTCGGGATCGAACCTGTGTCTCCGGCGCTGCACGCGTTGTAAGGCAGCAACTCTGCTGCTGCGCCACTGTGGTATTGCAGCCAGAATCAGATCTCACTCCCCCACCATTTAGCACCAGTTATTGGGTTCAAACGCACTCTTAAAAGGATGGATGCGGTGAATGGTGGATTAGCAGAGCCTGCACTGGGCTTGCCTGTTCATTAACTCTTCCACCCACTGCCTTCTCTCTCTCTCCCCAAGTTGAGCCATGTAGTCCTTTACCACGAACACCGAATGCTGGAGTAACTCCCAGGGTCAAGCCACATCTCTGGAGGACATGGAGGGGCGACATTTCAGGTCCTGACCTTTCTTCAGACCCGAAACGTCACCTGTCCATGTCCCACAAGGACTGACCCGCTGAGTTACTCCAGCACTTTGAGATCTACGCAAGATTCCCGTATCTGCAGTTCCTTGTGTCTTCATTGCCCTTTACCTCCCTTTGTCATCACTTATCACCTGCACGTCTGCCAGCATCTGGCCGGAGAACGAGCAAACTCCACACAGACAGCACCCGAGGTCAGGATCGAACCCGGGTTGCTGGAGCGGTGAGGCAGCAGCAGATCTGTGTTATTCTGCTGCCTTTTGTTATAAACCCACCAGGCCATCGCTCCCTGAAAGTGGAGTCTCCTCGATTAAACATTAAGAAGTAGGATTGTCGATCCGTTCAGTACTAAAGCAGGGTGTGACTGAATAAATCTCGAGTCTTTATCTTCAAGCTATTCATGTGTGTGCTTTCAACATCCAATTAAAGTTAAAAGAGCCTTTTAATTAAGATCTCAATGTTTTGCCCACAAGAGCATCAGATGTTCCAGATGTTATCAAATCTGGCAGCCTCTAATTTTAACATCTCCCTGGTTTTCTTCCCCTCATTATTACTGCATAAAGAATCCATAATATTTGTTTTCTCCAACCCTGTTTCACCAACTTGTGCTTAGAGGGAATGTTTGGTGGATTTTTACATACAGTGTCGGGGAGGGGTGGCGATGTGTTCTCTGCAATGGTGGCTCAGTTGGAGTATTGTCTTTGCCTCAAGTGAGGGGCTCGCCATGCCAGCGGGAACACTCGTGAGATGAGGAGTCAACAGAGCGAGGTGTGATCAATGCTGTGCTCACACGGTTGACTGGGAAACGGAGAGGCGATCTTTATTTGCGATACATCCCCCCCAGCATTACAGACACATAGCAATTTTGGAACAAGTTGCTCAGTCCCTCTGGCCTTCAGAGAGACCTTGGTGAATCGATTTCTTAAATTGATTGAGTGAAAGATACAGCGTGGAAACGGGCCCATTTGGCCTACTGAGACCACACCAAGCATTGATCACCTGCTCTCACTGGTTCCATGTTATCCCAGCAGAGAAGGTTGTTGGCTGCAACCTTCCCACCATTGACGAACTGTACACTGCAAGGGCCAGGAAGCGAGCGGGCAAGATCATCTCTGACCCCTCTCACGCCGGCCACAAACTCTTTGAATCACTTCCCTCTGGAAGGCGACTCCGGACGGTCAAAGCTGCCACAGCCAGACATAAAAACAGTAGTAGCTGCTCTACTCAACACCCAAAAATCTGTAGCCTCCCTTGATCTGGTATTTTGTTGGCTCGATCAATGGTGTTTTGTCATTAATGTTTTATTATTATTAAGGTTTAGTGTTTTCTGAGTCATTCGTAACTGTCACTGTATGTCATGTTGTTACTTGTGGGCGGAGCACCAAGGCAAATTCCTTGTATGTGAATACTTGGCCAATAAACTTACTTACTTACTTTTTGCTTCAACTCTCTGCACACAAGGGGCAAAGTTACAGAGGACAATTAACCTGCAAACCCGCTCATGCCTTCGACATGTGGAAAGGGGAGTGGGGGTGGGGGGGAAGCGGAGCGCCCGGAGGAAACCCATGCAGTGGCGGGAAGAATGTACAAACTGCCTCAGACAGCACCCGCGACCAGGCTCTCTGGTGCTGCAAGGCAGCAACTCTACCTCTGTGCCGTCTACGAAGAAGTTTCTGGGAAATACATAAAGCAGGTTTCTGTGAAGCTGCTTCAGTGGCCATCGCTGCCCTGGAGATTCAGCTAGAATATGCAGAGTACAAGCAGTGCTGCGAAAGGTTATGAAGAGATTGAAGTTATTATGAATGTTCATTTAATTAAAGCAGGCCGGCAGGCAGCCCCCTCGTGTTAACCTGTAGAAAGCTGCTCCTTGCTGCACCAGGCAGGAGATGTGTGGATGCAGTCTGCCACGGACTCATACAAAGAGTTAATAACTTAATTTTGAGCAAAGAGTATTGATTGAGCCGTGATCTTCTGGGAGAGGGACGGGCGGGAAGGAAAAGCTCTTAATTACCAAGGATCGTAATCCACGCTTATTATTGTTTTAATGCAGGTTTTATTAATTAGCAAAAGCAATCATTCTCTGCCATTTGCAAATGACATTCTTCTTTCTTTACCCCACCCTTTGACATTTTCTTTTGATGGCTTCTCCTAAGTCCCGGCTGACAGGTCAATGCAGCTTTCTCAGAGCTTGAAGGATTTTGATAATGAATGTAAAGCAAGACCTGCTTTAGGAGGTTTCTGTACGAGGCGCAAAGAGCAGACATCTTTAGAAAAGGAATTTTAGCCTGGTCTAGTTGGGTTCTGGATCAGGGCTGGAATATAAGGACAGGGATGGGTCCGTTACTGATCAGTAACCACACTCCCCACATACGTATGGACAGGATCAGACTCCGATGGCTTTGTAGTCAAATAATCTCATACATGCTCAATTTAACATCTGTTTGCTGGGGCATGTTACTGTGACTATCTCTGTACAACTGAAGATATACACAAGGAACCAGAGTAATTCAGCTGGTCTGGCAGCATCTCAGGGGAAAAGGAATTTTAGCTCGGAACCCTTCTCCAGACCCAGAACAACACCGATTCCCTTTCTCCAGAGATGCTGCCAGACTCGCTGAGTTACTGCAGAATTTGTGTCTATCTTCAGTGTAAACCAGCATCTGCAGTTCCCTCCCACACATCTCTGTGGAACTCCACGTATCGAACCAGGGTCTCTGGTGCTGTACAACAAGGCAGCAACTCTACCGCTGTGCCATCGTGCTGCCCTGGACTTTCATCAAAACCTGCTTGGTTTATTTCCGGATCTGTTGCCTGTTTTTAACTGTGTATAATGTTCGTTCAATGGGCTGGATTTATGCTGCCATCTCTTAATCCACCTCTGCCTGAGTGTCGACCTATATATAAATATTTTTGGTAACTCAATCCTCAAAGTTACTGTGTGAAGGTGATTCAAATTGATCTTATTTGCATTACCAGTTCAACTCTTTTATTGATTGTTTCAGAAGATGCACTAAGGGCTATTGACTAGCCTGCTAAATTTAATTTCGAAGAGGAGGGTTATGAATCAAGCAAGTTGAAATGGAGCCAATGTTAATATCCATTCCACAATAAAGCCTTGCTGATGTACTTGTCTGATTAGGACTTCCTCTTGGTCCACGTCAACAAAATTAAGTCTCAATTATTTTCTTTGCAACATATAAAGCTGAAGCTTTATAAGGCACTAGTGAGGCCTCATTTGGAATATTGTGAGCCATTTTGGGCCCTGTATCTGAGGATGTGCTGACTTTGGACAGGGTCCAAGGGAGATTTATGAGAATGATCTGCAGACTGATTGGGTTAACGTTTGAGGAGCATTTGATGGCTCTGGGCCTGTACTCACTGGGGTTTCGAAGGATGGGATCTCATTCAAACCTACCGAATAATAAAAGGCCCAAACAAAGTGATCATGGAACAGGTGCTTCCAGTAGTTTAAAATATATATATATATATATATATATATATATATATATATATAATAAGAAGTTGTAAATGAAATGTAATATGTCAACAAGTATTAGGTACTGTGGGACCACATTATTGTACTTCTAACAAAAAAAAATTAAAACAATATATATATATGTGTTCAAAAGGGAACCAATATATGTATTGGGAGAGTCATCTCCCAGAAATGGGATAATCCAGAACCAGAGGGCACAGCTTCAGAATAAAAGGGTGTACCTTTCAGGGCCTGTCCCACGGGCGTCATTTGCGCGACAGGCCAGTAGAGACTGTAGCGCGAAAATCGTCTAGCAGTACGACAGTCGTGCGCCAAATGCTCTTGAGGGCCCTGCTTCTTTTGGGAGCCATTTGAGTTGTTGTTCGTACTTAGTCCGATCTCCGTGGCAAGGATTTTCCCAGTGAAAATCAAAGATACTATGGTGAAAATGTATCAAAATTATTTGAGCATTATACCCGGATGGTCACGTGGTATGGCGCGCAAATGGCGCGCCGACAGCGTATGGGCGGCGCATGGTTACGGACGTTGACGCAGGGTGACGCATAATAACAGCATAGGCAATGTTCGTGCGTAACCATGCATCACCACGCACTACACGTGTGCCGTCAGTTCTTCAGCGTGCGCCATCAGTACGTCAGCGTGTGCAAGGGATACGTCACGCAAGTGGTGCGCGAGGATTTTGAGTACTGCAAAATCCTGGGGCGCGTTATCGCGCATCACAGCATACACTACCACGCCATGCGCGTGTCACGACGTGTCAACCAATTTTTAGGATGTCGCGTAAATGACGTGCAAATGATGCCCAATTGGGACAGGCCCTTTAGAATAGAGATGAGGAGGAATTTCTTCAGTCAGTTGGTGGTAAATCTGTGGAATTCTCGCTCTGCCTATCCTAAAACCACTTAAACACCACTATCATATCTGTCTCCACCACCCTGAGCAGCGCATTCTAGACATTCATTATCCTCTTGGTAAATAAAAATTGCCTTTAAACTTCACCTTTAAACGTTGCCTCTCTTACCTTAAAGCTGTGCCCTCTAGTTCTTGACATTTTCACACGGGCACCTTTGCGCTTTGTATTATTGAAGGGGATGCCCATGGTCCTGACATTTTCCCTCATTCTCCAACCTGGGTATAAGTACAGTCATTTACTGTGCACTGTAGTTTAGTTTAGAAATACAGCATGGAAACAGGCCCTTCGGCCCACCGAGTCCGCACCAACCAGCGATCCCTGCACACTAACACTATCCTACACACACTGGGGACAATTTACATTTATACCAAGCCAATTAACCTACAAACTTGTACATCTTTGGAGTGTGGGAGGAAACCGCAGCATCTGGAGAAAACCCATGCAGGTCGCGGGGAGAACGTACAAACTCCGTGCAGAGACTGCACCTGTGATCTCTGGCGCTGTGAGGCAGCAACTCTACCGCTGCGCCACTGTGCCTAGTTTCTGGTTTCCCAATTATAACACGAGCCTGTGTGGAAGCAGTGTGTAGATGCAAGGTCTTCTCAAAATGTGGCAGCTTTGTCATTTAATCTGAATACAGACCCACAAAAGCTGAGGCAAAGCAAGGTTTGCTGCCAAATGCTGCACAGTTGATGTGTTCCTGTTTAATTGTGAGATTATCACTGATCATTTAGTTATGATCACATCCTTTGTCAATGCTCCCTGAACACAAATTGCTTGCTGGCTTTCTTGCTGTACAATCGTGCCTGTACATTATTGGTATTGAGAGCCACTGAAGGGATGTAAAAGGTGCTGTTGTAGAGGCGCCTGCGAGCGCACGCAGATACCGAACCCGCGGTCACGTGTTTTCGCGCGGTTTTACCCTTGCGAGCATTAGTTCAGCGCTGACCACTGTTGTGGCCAGACGTGTCTGATAAACCTGTATGCTGCAACTTGAACTTTTGAATAAAGATCTGTTGAAAACTCCAGTAGTCGTTTCTCAGACCACTAAACTGTCATAATATAACCAGATAATAAAGGTGGGGGGTTGGATTAAGATGCAGGTCCACCATAATATACCAATTAGATGTTAGTTTGGACTTGATTGTATAGTATTATCAGGTCTGTTTGGATAGACAATAGACAATAGGTGCAGGAGTAGGCCATGCGGCCCTTCGAGCCAGCACCGCCATTCAATCCCTATTCAGTACCCCGTTCCTGCTTTCTCCCCATATCCCCTGACTCCGCTGTCTTTAAGAGCCCTATCTTTAAGAACTCTCTCTTGAAAGTATCCAGAGAACCGGCCTCCACCACCCTCTGAGGCAGAGAATTCCACAGACTCACAACTCTCTGTGTGAAGAAGTGTTTTCTCGTCTCCGTTCTAAGTGGCTTACCCCTTATTCTCTAGCATGCAAAGCAAAGCTTTTATGTAATAAGAAGGAACTGCAGATGCTTGGTTATATCAAAGATAGACACAAAGTACTGAAGTAACTCAGCGTGTCCAACACCATCTCTGGAGAAACTGAATATGAGATTCATCTTCAGAAGGGTCCCAACCCGAAACATCACCAATCCATTTTCTCCAGAGATGCTGCCTGACCCGCTGAGTTAATCCAATACTTTGTGTCTAAACAAAGCATTTTGTTGTACCTCGGATCATGAGACAATAATGAACCTAAATCTATTTGAATTATGGGAAAGGGATGAGAGGCTGAAT